>NW_027175336.1:300000-417572 GCF_028021215.1 Eschrichtius robustus
TTAGGGAGCATAGGGAACGTCCACTCATGGGCGTATAAATTGGGAAAAATAAAAATCAGCAAGACACAGGCACCCCAAAGTTTAGGGCTGCTCTGTTGACAAGAACCTCCACTTCATGACACCTTAAATATCCCCGGAAAGAGAAAAATGGATAAAGAAGTTGTGGTCCTTATGTACAATGGAATATCACTCAGATATGAAATCAATGTCATAAGGCAAGTAGAAGCAAGATGAGTGAACTTAGGTACGACGATTCTAAGTGAAATAAGTCACACAGAAAAAGACACTTATCATAAGCTATCACTTATAGAGGGAATGTAAAAACCGCTACAGTTGAACTGAATTACAAAACAGAACAGACTCACACGTTTAGAAAACACACTATGGCTGCTTAACGGGAAAGGTGAGGTGGTGTGATGCATAAAACAAGGGTTTCAAATTAGCTCAGATACCGTTCCATACACCCAATATGTAATAGACAAGACCTACTCCTTGCTCAGTGAACTGGACTCAACACCCCCTATGCACCGCACAAGAATATATGTGACTAGTAAGAATCTTAAAACCTATGTATTGATATCTCTCTGGAAGTGTGTCAACTGTGTGTAAAGCCGCATAAACACAGCCGTGAAAAGCAGCTAAACCCCATTATAAAAATAAATTAGTTTTAAAAACCCATGAAACAAAGACAGTGAAAGAGACAGAAATTCTTACAAAATTCATTCAGGGGCTGTGACGCAACCTGGATTGACCATATCTAGACCCACAGCTGGATGAGACATAAGGGTGGACATTCTTGGGGCTGAGAGGTTTGGTGAGGTTGGGTGAGCCAACACAGACCCTTTAAGGTAATACTGCGTGGTACCCATCCCATGGGTCCCAAATCTCCAGGTTCAAGGGCATCTTCCTACATCGAAAACTTGCATGAGGAACCCAGAAGATGGTACACCGTGTGATTTTGAAAGGTTTCTAAAACGCACCTCATTTCTCATCTCCTTGTGCTCGGGTTCGCCATTCCAGCTATTTTAGTAGCAATCACCCTACTTGGAGAATCAGCACCTTTAACCTCCTGTTCCGTACAGGTTGCAATTTGTCCTGAGGATGAACGGGAAGAGGGGCAACCAATGAGAGACTAGATCTAGGTGTTGGGACAGGCACAGGTCACTCTATTTTCCCATCAGGAAAAAGAAATAACCACAGGCTCAGCCTGCCACCCAGAACCAGCATAGGGCCTGAGGCATACCCGCGCTTTTGCGGCCAGCTCCCAAAAAAGCGAGTTGAAAAATGGAGCTCAGGGGCACTGCAATTCACAAACCTGCAGAGTTATAAATGATAAGTCTCGTCCAAAAATATATTGAGGGAAGGCAACGAAGAGGATTTGAAAGCAAGGCAGAATTGCAGGAAACAGATTTCAGGAGGTAGATTCGAATCGCCTTTAAAGCACATGAAAATCGGCCAAACGTGGACAATGATGCCCTTGGGCAAAAAGGGCGTATGCGTTTTTTCCTGAATATATTCAGGAAAAAACGCATACGCCCTTTTTGGCCAACCAAGCAACCTGGAAAGGCAAATCAGCGCTACAAAGAAGTCTCGCTTCCCATCCATCAAAAGGGCCATGCTAATTAAAGTGTCAAAACCACAAATGCAGGACAGGCCATGGAGAAATTGGAGCCTTGCTACGCTGATGGGCGGGATATAAATTGCGAACAGCCACTCTGGAGAAGTGTACGGTGTGCCCTGAAACATCGAAAAAACACAGTTTAGGGAGCATATGGCACTTCCACTCATGGGCGTATAAACTGGGAAAACTAAAAATCAGCAAGACACAGGCACCCCAAAGTTTCGGGCTGCTCTGTTGACAAGAACCTCCACTTCATGACACCTTAAATATCCCAGGAAAGAGAAAAATGGATAAAGAAGTTGTGGTCCTTATGTACAATGGAATATCACTCAGACATGAAATCAATGTCATAAGGCTAGTAGCAGCATGATGGGTGGATTTAGGTATGACGACTCTAAGGGAAATAAGTCACACAGAAAAAGAGACTTATCGTAAGCTATCACTTATAGAGGGAATGTAAAAACCGCTACACTTGAACTGAATTACAAAACAGAACATAGTCACACGTTTAGAAAACACACTATGGCTGCTGAACGGGAAAGGTGAGGTGGGGTGATGCATAAAACAAGGGTTTCAAATTCGCTCAGACACCGTTCCATACACCCAATATGTAATAGACAAGACCTACTCCTTGCTCAGTGAACTGGACTCAACACCCCCTATTCACCGCACAAGAATATATGTGACTAGTAATAATCGTAAAACCTATGTATTGATATCTCTCTGGAAGTGTGTCAATTGGGTGTAAAGCCGCATAAACACAGCCGTGAAAAGCAGCTAAACCCCATTATAAAAATAAATTAGTTTTAAAAACCCATGAAACAAAGACAGTGAAAGAGAGAGAAATTCTTACAAAATTCATTCAGTGGCTGTGACGCAACCTGGATTGACCATATCTAGAGCCACAGCTGGATGAGACATAAGGGTGGACACTCTTGGGGCTGAGAGGTTTGGTGAGGTTGGGTGAGCAAACGCAGACCCTTTAAAGTAATACTGTGTGGTACCCATCCCATGGGTCCCAAATCTCCAGTTTCAAGGGCGTCTTCCTGCATCGAACACATGCATGAGAAACCCAGAAGATGGTACACCGTGTGATCGGGAAAGGTTTCTAAAACGCACCTCGTTTCTCATCTCCTTGTGCTCGGGTTCGCCATTCCAGATACTTTACTAGCAATCTCCCTTCTTGGAGAATCAGCACCTTTAACCTCCTGTTCTGTACAGGTTGCAATGTGTCCTGAGGATGAACGGGAAGAGGGGCAACCAATGAGAGACTAGATCTAGGTGTTGGGACAGGCACAGGTCACTCTATTTTCCCATCAGGAAGAAGAATTAAGCACAGGCTCAGCCTGCCGCCCGGAATCAGAATAGTGCCTGAGGCAATCCCGCGATTTGAGGCCAGCTCCCAAAATAGCGAGTTGAAAAATGGAGCTGAGGGGCACTGCAATTCACAAACCTGCAGAATTATAAATGATAACTCTCGTCCACAAATATATTGAGGGAAGGCAACGAAGAGGATTTGAAAGCAAGGCAGAACTGCAGGAAACAGATTTCAGGAGGTAGATTCAATTCGCCTTTAAAGCACATGAAAAGCGGCAAAACGTCGACAATGATGCCCTTGGCCAAAAAGGGCGTATGCGTTTTTTCCTGAATATATTCAGGAAAAAACGCATACGCCCTTTTTGGCCAACCAAGCAACCTGGAAAGGCAAATCAGCGCTACAAAGAAGTCTCGCTTCCCATCGGTCTAAAGGGCCATGCTGATAAAAGTGTCAAAACCACAAATGCAGGACAGGCCATGGAGAAATTGGAGCCTTGCTACGCTGATGGGCGGGATGTAAATTGCCAGCAGCCACTCTGGAGAAGTGTACGGTGTGTCCTGAAACATCGAAAAAACACAGCTTAGGGAGCATAGGGAACGTCCACTCATGGGCGTATAAATTGGGAAAAATAAAAATCAGCAAGACACAGGCACCCCAAAGTTTAGGGCTGCTCTGTTGACAAGAACCTCCACTTCATGACACCTTAAATATCCCCGGAAAGAGAAAAATGGATAAAGAAGTTGTGGTCCTTATGTACAATGGAATATCACTCAGATATGAAATCAATGTCATAAGGCAAGTAGAAGCAAGATGAGTGAACTTAGGTACGACGATTCTAAGTGAAATAAGTCACACAGAAAAAGACACTTATCATAAGCTATCACTTATAGAGGGAATGTAAAAACCGCTACAGTTGAACTGAATTACAAAACAGAACAGACTCACACGTTTAGAAAACACACTATGGCTGCTTAACGGGAAAGGTGAGGTGGGGTGATGCATAAAACAAGGGTTTCAAATTCGCTCAGATACCGTTCCATACACCCAATATGTAATAGACAAGACCTACTCCTTGCTCAGTGAACTGGACTCAACACCCCCTATTCACCGCACAAGAATATATGTGACTAGTAAGAATCTTAAAACCTATGTATTGATATCTCTCTGGAAGTGAGTCAAGTGAGTGTAAATCCGCATAAACACAGCCGTGAAAAGCAGCTAAACCCCATTATAAAAATAAATTACTTTTAAAAACCCGTAAAACAAAGACAGTGAAAGAGAGAGAAATTCTTACAAAATTCGTTCAGAGGCTGTGATGCAACCTGGATTGACCATATCTAGACCCACAGCTGGATGAGACATAAGGGTGGACACTCTTGGGGATGAGAGGTTTGGTGAGGTTGGGTGAGCAAACGCAGACCCTTTAAAGTAATACTGTGTGGTACCCATCCCATGGGTCCCAAATGTCCAGGTTCAAGGGAATCTTCCTACATCGAAAACATGCATGAGAAACCTAGAAGATGGTACACCGTCTGAACGGGAAAGGTTTCTGAAACGCACCTCATTTCTCATCTCCTTGTGCTCGGGTTCGCCATTCCAGCTTCTTAACTAGTAATCTCCCTAGTTGGAGAAACAGCACCTTTAACCTCCTGTTCCATACAGGTTGCACTTTGTCCTGAGGATGAACGGGAAGAGGGGCAACCAATGAGAGACTAGATCTAGGTGTTGGGACAGGCACAGGTCACTCTATTTTCACATCAGGAAGAAGAATTAACCACAGGCTCAGCCTGCCGCCAGGAACCAGAATAGGGCCTGAGGCAATCCCGCGCTTCTGCAGCCACGTCCCTAAAAAGCCAGTTGAAAAATGGAGCACATGGGTACTGCAATTCACAAACCTGCAGAGTTATAAATGATAACTCTCGTCCACAAATATATTGAGGGAAGGCAACGAAGAGCATTTGAAAGCTAGGCAGAATTGCAGGAAACTGGTTTCAGGAGGTAGATTCGAATCGGCTTTAAAGCACATGAAAAGCGGCAAAACGTTGACAATGATGCCCTTGGCCAAAAAGGGCGTATGCGTTTTTTCCTGAATATATTCAGGAAAAAACGCATACGCCCTTTTAGGCCAACCAAGCAACATGGAAAGGCAAATCAGCACTACAAAGGAGTCTCGCTTCGAATCGGTCAAAAGGGCCAAGCTGAAAAATGTGTCAAAACCACAAAAGCAGGACAGGCCATGGAGAAATGGGAGCCTTGCTACACTGATGGGCGGGATGTAAATTGCCAGCAGCCACTCTGGAGAAGTGTACGGTGTGGCCTTAAACATCGAAAAAACACAGCTTAGGGAGCATAGGGCACTTCCACTCATGGGCGTATAAATTGGGAAAACTAAAAATCAGCAAGACACAGGCACCCCAACGTTTAGGGCTGCTCTGTTGACAAGAACCTCCACTTCATGACACCTTAAATATCCCAGGAAAGTGAAAAATGGATAAAGAAGTTGTGGTCCTTATGTACAATGGAATATCACTCAGCCATGAAATCAATGTCATAAGGCTAGTAGCAGCATGATGAGTGGATTTAGGTACGACGACTCTAAGTGAAATAAGTCACACAGAAAAAGACACTTATCATAAGCTATCACGTATAGAGGGAATGTAAAAACTGCTACACTTGAACTGAATTACAAAAGAGAACAGAGTCACACGTGTAGAAAACACACTATGGCTGCTTAACGGGAAAGATGAGGTGGTGTGATGCATAAAACAAGGATTTCAAATTAGCTCAGATACCGTTCCATACACCCAATATGTAATAGACAAGACCTACTCCTTGCTCAGTGAACTGGACTCAACACCCCCTATTCACCGCACAAGAATATATCTGACTAGTGAGAATCTTAAAACCTATGTATTGATATCTCTCCGGAAGTGAGTCAAGTGTGTGTAAAGCCGCAAAAACACAGCTGTGAAAAGCAGCTAAACCCCATTATAAAAATAAATTAGTTTTAAAAACCCATGAAACAAAGACAGTGAAAGAGAGAGAAATTCTTACAAAATTCATTCAGGGGTGTGACGCAACCTGGATTGACCATATCTAGAGCCACAGCTGGATGAGACATAGGGTGGACACTCTTGGGGCTGAGAGGTTTGGTGAGGTTGGGTGAGCCAACACAGACCCTTTAAGGTAATACTGCGTGGGACCCATCCCATGGGTCCCAAATCTCCAGGTTCAAGGGCATCTTCCTACATCGAAAACTTGCATGAGGAACCCAGAAGATGGTACACCGTGTGATTTTGAAAGGTTTCTAAAACGCACCTCATTTCTCATCTCCTTGTGCTCGGGTTCGCCATTCCAGCTATTTTAGTAGCAATCACCCTACTTGGAGAATCAGCACCTTTAACCTCCTGTTCCGTACAGGTTGCAATTTGTCCTGAGGATGAACGGGAAGAGGGGCAACCAATGAGAGACTAGATCTAGGTGTTGGGACAGGCACAGGTCACTCTATTTTCCCATCAGGAAAAAGAAATAACCACAGGCTCAGCCTGCCACCCAGAACCAGCATAGGGCCTGAGGCATACCCGCGCTTTTGCGGCCAGCTCCCAAAAAAGCGAGTTGAAAAATGGAGCTCAGGGGCACTGCAATTCACAAACCTGCAGAGTTATAAATGATAAGTCTCGTCCAAAAATATATTGAGGGAAGGCAACGAAGAGGATTTGAAAGCAAGGCAGAATTGCAGGAAACAGATTTCAGGAGGTAGATTCGAATCGCCTTTAAAGCACATGAAAATCGGCCAAACGTGGACAATGATGCCCTTGGGCAAAAAGGGCGTATGCGTTTTTTCCTGAATATATTCAGGAAAAAACGCATACGCCCTTTTTGGCCAACCAAGCAACCTGGAAAGGCAAATCAGCGCTACAAAGAAGTCTCGCTTCCCATCCATCAAAAGGGCCATGCTAATTAAAGTGTCAAAACCACAAATGCAGGACAGGCCATGGAGAAACTGGAGCCTTGCTACGCTGATGGGCGGGATATAAATTGCGAACAGCCACTCTGGAGAAGTGTACGGTGTGCCCTGAAACATCGAAAAAACACAGTTTAGGGAGCATATGGCACTTCCACTCATGGGCGTATAAACTGGGAAAACTAAAAATCAGCAAGACACAGGCACCTCAAAGTTTCGGGCTGCTCTGTTGACAAGAACCTCCACTTCATGACACCTTAAATATCCCAGGAAAGAGAAAAATGGATAAAGAAGTTGTGGTCCTTATGTACAATGGAATATCACTCAGACATGAAATCAATGTCATAAGGCTAGTAGCAGCATGATGGGTGGATTTAGGTATGACGACTCTAAGGGAAATAAGTCACACAGAAAAAGAGACTTATCGTAAGCTATCACTTATAGAGGGAATGTAAAAACCGCTACACTTGAACTGAATTACAAAACAGAACATAGTCACACGTTTAGAAAACACACTATGGCTGCTTAACGGGAAAGGTGAGGTGGGGTGATGCATAAAACAAGGGTTTCAAATTCGCTCAGACACCGTTCCATACACCCAATATGTAATAGACAAGACCTACTCCTTGCTCAGTGAACTGGACTCAACACCCCCTATTCACCGCACAAGAATATATGTGACTAGTAATAATCGTAAAACCTATGTATTGATATCTCTCTGGAAGTGTGTCAATTGGGTGTAAAGCCGCATAAACACAGCCGTGAAAAGCAGCTAAACCCCATTATAAAAATAAATTAGTTTTAAAAACCCATGAAACAAAGACAGTGAAAGAGAGAGAAATTCTTACAAAATTCATTCAGTGGCTGTGACGCAACCTGGATTGACCATATCTAGAGCCACAGCTGGATGAGACATAAGGGTGGACACTCTTGGGGCTGAGAGGTTTGGTGAGGTTGGGTGAGCAAACGCAGACCCTTTAAAGTAATACTGTGTGGTACCCATCCCATGGGTCCCAAATCTCCAGTTTCAAGGGCGTCTTCCTGCATCGAACACATGCATGAGAAACCCAGAAGATGGTACACCGTGTGATCGGGAAAGGTTTCTAAAACGCACCTCGTTTCTCATCTCCTTGTGCTCGGGTTCGCCATTCCAGATACTTTACTAGCAATCTCCCTTCTTGGAGAATCAGCACCTTTAACCTCCTGTTCTGTACAGGTTGCAATGTGTCCTGAGGATGAACGGGAAGAGGGGCAACCAATGAGAGACTAGATCTAGGTGTTGGGACAGGCACAGGTCACTCTATTTTCCCATCAGGAAGAAGAATTAAGCACAGGCTCAGCCTGCCGCCCGGAATCAGAATAGTGCCTGAGGCAATCCCGCGATTTGAGGCCAGCTCCCAAAATAGCGAGTTGAAAAATGGAGCTGAGGGGCACTGCAATTCACAAACCTGCAGAATTATAAATGATAACTCTCGTCCACAAATATATTGAGGGAAGGCAACGAAGAGGATTTGAAAGCAAGGCAGAACTGCAGGAAACAGATTTCAGGAGGTAGATTCAATTCGCCTTTAAAGCACATGAAAAGCGGCAAAACGTCGACAATGATGCCCTTGGCCAAAAAGGGCGTATGCGTTTTTTCCTGAATATATTCAGGAAAAAACGCATACGCCCTTTTTGGCCAACCAAGCAACCTGGAAAGGCAAATCAGCGCTACAAAGAAGTCTCGCTTCCCATCGGTCTAAAGGGCCATGCTGATAAAAGTGTCAAAACCACAAATGCAGGACAGGCCATGGAGAAATTGGAGCCTTGCTACGCTGATGGGCGGGATGTAAATTGCCAGCAGCCACTCTGGAGAAGTGTACGGTGTGTCCTGAAACATCGAAAAAACACAGCTTAGGGAGCATAGGGAACGTCCACTCATGGGCGTATAAATTGGGAAAAATAAAAATCAGCAAGACACAGGCACCCCAAAGTTTAGGGCTGCTCTGTTGACAAGAACCTCCACTTCATGACACCTTAAATATCCCCGGAAAGAGAAAAATGGATAAAGAAGTTGTGGTCCTTATGTACAATGGAATATCACTCAGATATGAAATCAATGTCATAAGGCAAGTAGAAGCAAGATGACTGAACTTAGGTACGACGATTCTAAGTGAAATAAGTCACACAGAAAAAGACACTTATCATAAGCTATCACTTATAGAGGGAATGTAAAAACCGCTACAGTTGAACTGAATTACAAAACAGAACAGACTCACACGTTTAGAAAACACACTATGGCTGCTTAACGGGAAAGGTGAGGTGGGGTGATGCATAAAACAAGGGTTTCAAATTCGCTCAGATACCGTTCCATACACCCAATATGTAATAGACAAGACCTACTCCTTGCTCAGTGAACTGGACTCAACACCCCCTATTCACCGCACAAGAATATATGTGACTAGTAAGAATCTTAAAACCTATGTATTGATATCTCTCTGGAAGTGAGTCAAGTGAGTGTAAATCCGCATAAACACAGCCGTGAAAAGCAGCTAAACCCCATTATAAAAATAAATTACTTTTAAAAACCCGTAAAACAAAGACAGTGAAAGAGAGAGAAATTCTTACAAAATTCGTTCAGAGGCTGTGATGCAACCTGGATTGACCATATCTAGACCCACAGCTGGATGAGACATAAGGGTGGACACTCTTGGGGATGAGAGGTTTGGTGAGGTTGGGTGAGCAAACGCAGACCCTTTAAAGTAATACTGTGTGGTACCCATCCCATGGGTCCCAAATGTCCAGGTTCAAGGGAATCTTCCTACATCGAAAACATGCATGAGAAACCTAGAAGATGGTACACCGTCTGAACGGGAAAGGTTTCTGAAACGCACCTCATTTCTCATCTCCTTGTGCTCGGGTTCGCCATTCCAGCTTCTTAACTAGTAATCTCCCTAGTTGGAGAAACAGCACCTTTAACCTCCTGTTCCATACAGGTTGCACTTTGTCCTGAGGATGAACGGGAAGAGGGGCAACCAATGAGAGACTAGATCTAGGTGTTGGGACAGGCACAGGTCACTCTATTTTCACATCAGGAAGAAGAATTAACCACAGGCTCAGCCTGCCGCCAGGAACCAGAATAGGGCCTGAGGCAATCCCGCGCTTCTGCGGCCACGTCCCAAAAAAGCCAGTTGAAAAATGGAGCACATGGGTACTGCAATTCACAAAAATGCAGAGTTATAAATGATAACTCTCGTCCACAAATATATTGAGGGAAGGCAACGAAGAGCATTTGAAAGCTAGGCAGAATTGCAGGAAACTGGTTTCAGGAGGTAGATTCGAATCGGCTTTAAAGCACATGAAAAGCGGCAAAACGTTGACAATGATGCCCTTGGCCAAAAAGGGCGTATGCGTTTATTCCTGAATATATTCAGGAAAAAACGCATACGCCCTTTTAGGCCAACCAAGCAACATGGAAAGGCAAATCAGCACTACAAAGGAGTCTCGCTTCGAATCGGTCAAAAGGGCCAAGCTGAAAAATGTGTCAAAACCACAAAAGCAGGACAGGCCATGGAGAAATGGGAGCCTTGCTACACTGATGGGCGGGATGTAAATTGCCAGCAGCCACTCTGGAGAAGTGTACGGTGTGGCCTTAAACATCGAAAAAACACAGCTTAGGGAGCATAGGGCACTTCCACTCATGGGCGTATAAATTGGGAAAACTAAAAATCAGCAAGACACAGGCACCCCAACGTTTAGGGCTGCTCTGTTGACAAGAACCTCCACTTCATGACACCTTAAATATCCCAGGAAAGAGAAAAATGGATAAAGAAGTTGCGGTCCTTATGTACAATGGAATATCACTCAGCCATGAAATCAATGTCATAAGGCTAGTAGCAGCATGATGAGTGGATTTAGGTACGACGACTCTAAGTGAAATAAGTCACACAGAAAAAGACACTTATCATAAGCTATCACGTATAGAGGGAATGTAAAAACTGCTACACTTGAACTGAATTACAAAAGAGAAGAGTCACACGTTTAGAAAACACACTATGGCTGCTTAACGGGAAAGGTGAGGTGGTGTGATGCATAAAACAAGGGTTTCAAATTAGCTCAGATACCGTTCCATACACCCAATATGTAATAGACAAGACCTACTCCTTGCTCAGTGAACTGGACTCAACACCCCCTATGCACCGCACAAGAATATATGTGACTAGTAAGAATCTTAAAACCTATGTATTGATATCTCTCTGGAAGTGTGTCAAGTGTGTGTAAAGCCGCATAAACACAGCCGTGAAAAGCAGCTAAACCCCATTATAAAAATAAATTAGTTTTAAAAACCCATGAAACAAAGACAGTGAAAGAGACAGAAATTCTTACAAAATTCATTCAGGGGCTGTGACGCAACCTGGATTGACCATATCTAGACCCACAGCTGGATGAGACATAAGGGTGGACATTCTTGGGGCTGAGAGTTTTGGTGAGGTTGGGTGAGCCAACACAGACCCTTTAAGGTAATACTGCGTGGTACCCATCCCATGGGTCGCAAATCTCCAGGTTCAAGGGCATCTTCCTACATCGAAAACTTGCATGAGGAACCCAGAAGATGGTACACCGTGTGATTTTGAAAGGTTTCCAAAACGCACCTCATTTCTCATCTCCTTGTGCTCGGGTTCGCCATTCCAGGTACTTCACTAGCAATCACCCTACTTGGAGAATCAGCACCTTTAACCTCCTGTTCCGTACAGGTTTCAATTTGTCTTGAGGATGAACGGGAAGAGGGACAGCCAATGAGAGACTAGATCTAGGTGTTGGAACAGGCACAGGTCACTCTATTTTCTCATCAGGAAGAAGAAATAACCACAGGCTCAGCCTGCCACCCGGAACCAGAATAGGGCCTGAGGCAATCCCGCGCTTCTGCGGCCAGCTCCCAAAAAAGCCAGTTGAAAAACGGAGCACATGGGCACTGCAATTCACAACCCTGCAGAGTTATAAATGATAACTCTCGTCCACAAATATATTGAGGGAAGGCAACGAAGAGGATTTGAAAGCAAGGCAGAATTGCAGGAAACAGGTTTCAGGAGGTAGATTCGAATCGCCTTTAAAGCACATGAAAAGCAGCAAAACGTCGACAATGATGCCCTTGGCCAAAAAGGGCGTATGCGTTTTTTCCTGAATATATTCAGGAAAAAACGCATACGCCCTTTTAGGCCAACCAAGCAACATGGAAAGGCAAATCAGCACTACAAAGGAGTCTCGCTTCGAATCGGTCAAAAGGGCCAAGCTGAAAAATGTGTCAAAACCACAAAAGCAGGACAGGCCATGGAGAAATGGGAGCCTTGCTACACTGATGGGCGGGATGTAAATTGCCAGCAGCCACTCTGGAGAAGTGTACGGTGTGGCCTTAAACATCGAAAAAACACAGCTTAGGGAGCATAGGGCACTTCCACTCATGGGCGTATAAATTGGGAAAACTAAAAATCAGCAAGACACAGGCACCCCAACGTTTAGGGCTGCTCTGTTGACAAGAACCTCCACTTCATGACACCTTAAATATCCCAGGAAAGTGAAAAATGGATAAAGAAGTTGTGGTCCTTATGTACAATGGAATATCACTCAGCCATGAAATCAATGTCATAAGGCTAGTAGCAGCATGATGAGTGGATTTAGGTACGACGACTCTAAGTGAAATAAGTCACACAGAAAAAGACACTTATCATAAGCTATCACGTATAGAGGGAATGTAAAAACTGCTACACTTGAACTGAATTACAAAAGAGAACAGAGTCACACGTGTAGAAAACACACTATGGCTGCTTAACGGGAAAGATGAGGTGGTGTGATGCATAAAACAAGGATTTCAAATTAGCTCAGATACCGTTCCATACACCCAATATGTAATAGACAAGACCTACTCCTTGCTCAGTGAACTGGACTCAACACCCCCTATTCACCGCACAAGAATATATCTGACTAGTGAGAATCTTAAAACCTATGTATTGATATCTCTCCGGAAGTGAGTCAAGTGTGTGTAAAGCCGCAAAAACACAGCTGTGAAAAGCAGCTAAACCCCATTATAAAAATAAATTAGTTTTAAAAACCCATGAAACAAAGACAGTGAAAGAGAGAGAAATTCTTACAAAATTCATTCAGGGGTGTGACGCAACCTGGATTGACCATATCTAGAGCCACAGCTGGATGAGACATAGGGTGGACACTCTTGGGGCTGAGAGGTTTGGTGAGGTTGGGTGAGCCAACACAGACCCTTTAAGGTAATACTGCGTGGGACCCATCCCATGGGTCCCAAATCTCCAGGTTCAAGGGCATCTTCCTACATCGAAAACTTGCATGAGGAACCCAGAAGATGGTACACCGTGTGATTTTGAAAGGTTTCTAAAACGCACCTCATTTCTCATCTCCTTGTGCTCGGGTTCGCCATTCCAGCTATTTTAGTAGCAATCACCCTACTTGGAGAATCAGCACCTTTAACCTCCTGTTCCGTACAGGTTGCAATTTGTCCTGAGGATGAACGGGAAGAGGGGCAACCAATGAGAGACTAGATCTAGGTGTTGGGACAGGCACAGGTCACTCTATTTTCCCATCAGGAAAAAGAAATAACCACAGGCTCAGCCTGCCACCCAGAACCAGCATAGGGCCTGAGGCATACCCGCGCTTTTGCGGCCAGCTCCCAAAAAAGCGAGTTGAAAAATGGAGCTCAGGGGCACTGCAATTCACAAACCTGCAGAGTTATAAATGATAAGTCTCGTCCAAAAATATATTGAGGGAAGGCAACGAAGAGGATTTGAAAGCAAGGCAGAATTGCAGGAAACAGATTTCAGGAGGTAGATTCGAATCGCCTTTAAAGCACATGAAAATCGGCCAAACGTGGACAATGATGCCCTTGGGCAAAAAGGGCGTATGCGTTTTTTCCTGAATATATTCAGGAAAAAACGCATACGCCCTTTTTGGCCAACCAAGCAACCTGGAAAGGCAAATCAGCGCTACAAAGAAGTCTCGCTTCCCATCCATCAAAAGGGCCATGCTAATTAAAGTGTCAAAACCACAAATGCAGGACAGGCCATGGAGAAATTGGAGCCTTGCTACGCTGATGGGCGGGATATAAATTGCGAACAGCCACTCTGGAGAAGTGTACGGTGTGCCCTGAAACATCGAAAAAACACAGTTTAGGGAGCATATGGCACTTCCACTCATGGGCGTATAAACTGGGAAAACTAAAAATCAGCAAGACACAGGCACCTCAAAGTTTCGGGCTGCTCTGTTGACAAGAACCTCCACTTCATGACACCTTAAATATCCCAGGAAAGAGAAAAATGGATAAAGAAGTTGTGGTCCTTATGTACAATGGAATATCACTCAGACATGAAATCAATGTCATAAGGCTAGTAGCAGCATGATGGGTGGATTTAGGTATGACGACTCTAAGGGAAATAAGTCACACAGAAAAAGAGACTTATCGTAAGCTATCACTTATAGAGGGAATGTAAAAACCGCTACACTTGAACTGAATTACAAAACAGAACATAGTCACACGTTTAGAAAACACACTATGGCTGCTTAACGGGAAAGGTGAGGTGGGGTGATGCATAAAACAAGGGTTTCAAATTCGCTCAGACACCGTTCCATACACCCAATATGTAATAGACAAGACCTACTCCTTGCTCAGTGAACTGGACTCAACACCCCCTATTCACCGCACAAGAATATATGTGACTAGTAATAATCGTAAAACCTATGTATTGATATCTCTCTGGAAGTGTGTCAATTGGGTGTAAAGCCGCATAAACACAGCCGTGAAAAGCAGCTAAACCCCATTATAAAAATAAATTAGTTTTAAAAACCCATGAAACAAAGACAGTGAAAGAGAGAGAAATTCTTACAAAATTCATTCAGTGGCTGTGACGCAACCTGGATTGACCATATCTAGAGCCACAGCTGGATGAGACATAAGGGTGGACACTCTTGGGGCTGAGAGGTTTGGTGAGGTTGGGTGAGCAAACGCAGACCCTTTAAAGTAATACTGTGTGGTACCCATCCCATGGGTCCCAAATCTCCAGTTTCAAGGGCGTCTTCCTGCATCGAACACATGCATGAGAAACCCAGAAGATGGTACACCGTGTGATCGGGAAAGGTTTCTAAAACGCACCTCGTTTCTCATCTCCTTGTGCTCGGGTTCGCCATTCCAGATACTTTACTAGCAATCTCCCTTCTTGGAGAATCAGCACCTTTAACCTCCTGTTCTGTACAGGTTGCAATGTGTCCTGAGGATGAACGGGAAGAGGGGCAACCAATGAGAGACTAGATCTAGGTGTTGGGACAGGCACAGGTCACTCTATTTTCCCATCAGGAAGAAGAATTAAGCACAGGCTCAGCCTGCCGCCCGGAATCAGAATAGTGCCTGAGGCAATCCCGCGATTTGAGGCCAGCTCCCAAAATAGCGAGTTGAAAAATGGAGCTGAGGGGCACTGCAATTCACAAACCTGCAGAATTATAAATGATAACTCTCGTCCACAAATATATTGAGGGAAGGCAACGAAGAGGATTTGAAAGCAAGGCAGAACTGCAGGAAACAGATTTCAGGAGGTAGATTCAATTCGCCTTTAAAGCACATGAAAAGCGGCAAAACGTCGACAATGATGCCCTTGGCCAAAAAGGGCGTATGCGTTTTTTCCTGAATATATTCAGGAAAAAACGCATACGCCCTTTTTGGCCAACCAAGCAACCTGGAAAGGCAAATCAGCGCTACAAAGAAGTCTCGCTTCCCATCGGTCTAAAGGGCCATGCTGATAAAAGTGTCAAAACCACAAATGCAGGACAGGCCATGGAGAAATTGGAGCCTTGCTACGCTGATGGGCGGGATGTAAATTGCCAGCAGCCACTCTGGAGAAGTGTACGGTGTGTCCTGAAACATCGAAAAAACACAGCTTAGGGAGCATAGGGAACGTCCACTCATGGGCGTATAAATTGGGAAAAATAAAAATCAGCAAGACACAGGCACCCCAAAGTTTAGGGCTGCTCTGTTGACAAGAACCTCCACTTCATGACACCTTAAATATCCCCGGAAAGAGAAAAATGGATAAAGAAGTTGTGGTCCTTATGTACAATGGAATATCACTCAGATATGAAATCAATGTCATAAGGCAAGTAGAAGCAAGATGACTGAACTTAGGTACGACGATTCTAAGTGAAATAAGTCACACAGAAAAAGACACTTATCATAAGCTATCACTTATAGAGGGAATGTAAAAACCGCTACAGTTGAACTGAATTACAAAACAGAACAGACTCACACGTTTAGAAAACACACTATGGCTGCTTAACGGGAAAGGTGAGGTGGGGTGATGCATAAAACAAGGGTTTCAAATTCGCTCAGATACCGTTCCATACACCCAATATGTAATAGACAAGACCTACTCCTTGCTCAGTGAACTGGACTCAACACCCCCTATTCACCGCACAAGAATATATGTGACTAGTAAGAATCTTAAAACCTATGTATTGATATCTCTCTGGAAGTGAGTCAAGTGAGTGTAAATCCGCATAAACACAGCCGTGAAAAGCAGCTAAACCCCATTATAAAAATAAATTACTTTTAAAAACCCGTAAAACAAAGACAGTGAAAGAGAGAGAAATTCTTACAAAATTCGTTCAGAGGCTGTGATGCAACCTGGATTGACCATATCTAGACCCACAGCTGGATGAGACATAAGGGTGGACACTCTTGGGGATGAGAGGTTTGGTGAGGTTGGGTGAGCAAACGCAGACCCTTTAAAGTAATACTGTGTGGTACCCATCCCATGGGTCCCAAATGTCCAGGTTCAAGGGAATCTTCCTACATCGAAAACATGCATGAGAAACCTAGAAGATGGTACACCGTCTGAACGGGAAAGGTTTCTGAAACGCACCTCATTTCTCATCTCCTTGTGCTCGGGTTCGCCATTCCAGCTTCTTAACTAGTAATCTCCCTAGTTGGAGAAACAGCACCTTTAACCTCCTGTTCCATACAGGTTGCACTTTGTCCTGAGGATGAACGGGAAGAGGGGCAACCAATGAGAGACTAGATCTAGGTGTTGGGACAGGCACAGGTCACTCTATTTTCACATCAGGAAGAAGAATTAACCACAGGCTCAGCCTGCCGCCAGGAACCAGAATAGGGCCTGAGGCAATCCCGCGCTTCTGCGGCCACGTCCCAAAAAAGCCAGTTGAAAAATGGAGCACATGGGTACTGCAATTAACAAAAATGCAGAGTTATAAATGATAACTCTCGTCCACAAATATATTGAGGGAAGGCAACGAAGAGCATTTGAAAGCTAGGCAGAATTGCAGGAAACTGGTTTCAGGAGGTAGATTCGAATCGGCTTTAAAGCACATGAAAAGCGGCAAAACGTTGACAATGATGCCCTTGGCCAAAAAGGGCGTATGCGTTTATTCCTGAATATATTCAGGAAAAAACGCATACGCCCTTTTAGGCCAACCAAGCAACATGGAAAGGCAAATCAGCACTACAAAGGAGTCTCGCTTCGAATCGGTCAAAAGGGCCAAGCTGAAAAATGTGTCAAAACCACAAAAGCAGGACAGGCCATGGAGAAATGGGAGCCTTGCTACACTGATGGGCGGGATGTAAATTGCCAGCAGCCACTCTGGAGAAGTGTACGGTGTGGCCTTAAACATCGAAAAAACACAGCTTAGGGAGCATAGGGCACTTCCACTCATGGGCGTATAAATTGGGAAAACTAAAAATCAGCAAGACACAGGCACCCCAACGTTTAGGGCTGCTCTGTTGACAAGAACCTCCACTTCATGACACCTTAAATATCCCAGGAAAGAGAAAAATGGATAAAGAAGTTGCGGTCCTTATGTACAATGGAATATCACTCAGCCATGAAATCAATGTCATAAGGCTAGTAGCAGCATGATGAGTGGATTTAGGTACGACGACTCTAAGTGAAATAAGTCACACAGAAAAAGACACTTATCATAAGCTATCACGTATAGAGGGAATGTAAAAACTGCTACACTTGAACTGAATTACAAAAGAGAAGAGTCACACGTTTAGAAAACACACTATGGCTGCTTAACGGGAAAGGTGAGGTGGTGTGATGCATAAAACAAGGGTTTCAAATTAGCTCAGATACCGTTCCATACACCCAATATGTAATAGACAAGACCTACTCCTTGCTCAGTGAACTGGACTCAACACCCCCTATGCACCGCACAAGAATATATGTGACTAGTAAGAATCTTAAAACCTATGTATTGATATCTCTCTGGAAGTGTGTCAAGTGTGTGTAAAGCCGCATAAACACAGCCGTGAAAAGCAGCTAAACCCCATTATAAAAATAAATTAGTTTTAAAAACCCATGAAACAAAGACAGTGAAAGAGACAGAAATTCTTACAAAATTCATTCAGGGGCTGTGACGCAACCTGGATTGACCATATCTAGACCCACAGCTGGATGAGACATAAGGGTGGACATTCTTGGGGCTGAGAGTTTTGGTGAGGTTGGGTGAGCCAACACAGACCCTTTAAGGTAATACTGCGTGGTACCCATCCCATGGGTCGCAAATCTCCAGGTTCAAGGGCATCTTCCTACATCGAAAACTTGCATGAGGAACCCAGAAGATGGTACACCGTGTGATTTTGAAAGGTTTCCAAAACGCACCTCATTTCTCATCTCCTTGTGCTCGGGTTCGCCATTCCAGGTACTTCACTAGCAATCACCCTACTTGGAGAATCAGCACCTTTAACCTCCTGTTCCGTACAGGTTTCAATTTGTCTTGAGGATGAACGGGAAGAGGGACAGCCAATGAGAGACTAGATCTAGGTGTTGGAACAGGCACAGGTCACTCTATTTTCTCATCAGGAAGAAGAAATAACCACAGGCTCAGCCTGCCACCCGGAACCAGAATAGGGCCTGAGGCAATCCCGCGCTTCTGCGGCCAGCTCCCAAAAAAGCCAGTTGAAAAACGGAGCACATGGGCACTGCAATTCACAACCCTGCAGAGTTATAAATGATAACTCTCGTCCACAAATATATTGAGGGAAGGCAACGAAGAGGATTTGAAAGCAAGGCAGAATTGCAGGAAACAGGTTTCAGGAGGTAGATTCGAATCGCCTTTAAAGCACATGAAAAGCGGCAAAACGTGGACAATGATGCCCTTGGCCAAAAAGGGCGTATGCGTTTTTTCCTGAATATATTCAGGAAAAAACGCATACGCCCTTTTTGGCCAACCAAGCAACATGGAAAGGCAAATCAGCACTACAAAGGAGTCTCGCTTCGAATCGGTCAAAAGGGCCATGCTGAATAAAGTGTCAAAATCACAAAAGCAGGACAGGCCATGGAGAAATGGGAGCCTTGCTACACTGATGGGCGGGATGTAAATTGCCAGCAGCCACTCTGGAGAAGTGTACGGTGTGGCCTTAAACATCAAAAAAACACAGCTTAAGGAGCATAGGGCACTTCCACTCATGGGCGTATAAATTGGGAAAACTAAAAATCAGCAAGACACAGGCACCCCAAAGTTTAGGGCTGCTCTGTTGACAAGAACCTCCACTTCATGACACCTTAAATATCCCAGGAAAGAGAAAAATGGATAAAGAATTTGTGGTCCTTATGTACAATGGAATATCACTCAGCCATGAAATCAATGTCATAAGGCTAGTAGCAGCATGATGAGTGGATTTAGGTACGACGACTCTAAGTGAAATAAGTCACATAGAAAAAGTCACTTACCATCATCTATCACGTATAGAGGGAATGTAAAAACTGCTACACTTGAACTGAATTACAAAAGAGAACAGAGTCACACGTTTAGAAAACACACTATGGCAGCTTAACGGGAAAGGTGAGGTGGTGTGATGCATAAAACAAGGGTTTCAAATTAGCTCAGATACCGTTCCATACACCCAATATGTAATAGACAAGACCTACTCCTTGCTCTGTGAACTGGACTCAACACCCCCTATTCAACGCACAAGAATATATGTGACTAGTAAGAATCTTAAAACCTATGTATTGATATCTCTCTGGAAGTGTGTCAAGTGTGTGTAAAGCCGCATAAACACAGCCGTGAAAAGCAGCTAAACCCCATTATAAAAATAAATTAGTTTTAAAAACCCATGAAACAAAGACAGTGAAAGAGACAGAAATTCTTACAAAATTCATTCAGGGGCTGTGACGCAACCTGGATTGACCATATCTAGACCCACAGCTGGATGAGACGTAAGGGTGGACATTCTTGGGGCTGAGAGGTTTGGTGACGTTGGGTGAGCCAACACAGACCCTTTAAGGCAATACTGCGTGGTACCCATCCCATGGGTCCCAAATCTCCAGGTTCAAGGGCATCTTCCTACATCGAAAACTTGCATGAGGAACCCAGAAGATGGTACACCGTGTGATTTTGAAAGGTTTCTAAAACGCACCTCATTTCTCATCTCCTTGTGCTCGGGTTCGCCATTCCAGCTACTTCACTAGCAATCTCCCTACTTGGAGAATCAGCACCTTTAACCTCCTGTTCCGTACAGGTTGCAATTTGTCCTGAGGATGAACGGGAAGAGGGGCAGCCAATGAGAGACTAGATCTAGGTGTTGGGACAGGCACAGGTCACTCTATTTTCTCATCAGGAAGAAGAAATAACCACAGGCTCAGCCTGCCACCCGGAACCAGAATAGGGCCTGAGGCAATCCCGCGCTTCTGCGGCCAGCTCCCAAAAAAGCCAGTTGAAAAACGGAGCACATGGGCACTGCAATTCACAACCCTGCAGAGTTATAAATGATAACTCTCGTCCACAAATATATTGAGGGAAGGCAACGAAGAGGATTTGAAAGCAAGGCAGAATTGCAGGAAACAGGTTTCAGGAGGTAGATTCGAATCGCCTTTAAAGCACATGAAAAGCGGCAAAACGTGGACAATGATGCCCTTGGCCAAAAAGGGCGTATGCGTTTTTTCCTGAATATATTCAGGAAAAAACGCATACGCCCTTTTTGGCCAACCAAGCAACATGGAAAAGCAAATCAGCACTACAAAGGAGTCTCGCTTCGAATCGGTCAAAAGGCCCATGCTGAAAAAAGTGTCAAAACCACAAAAGCAGGACAGTCCATGGAGAAATGGGAGCCTTGCTACACTGATGGGCGGGATGTAAATTGCCAGCAGCCACTCTGGAGAAGTGTACGGTGTGGCCTTAAACATCGAAAAAACAGAGCTTAGGGAGCATAGGGCACTTCCACTCATGGGCGTACAAATTGGGAAAACTAAAAATCAGCAAGACACAGGCACCCCAAAGTTTAGGGCTGCTCTGTTGACAAGAACCTCCACTTCATGACACCTTAAATATCCCAGGAAAGTGAAAAATGGAAAAAGAAGTTGTGGTCCTTATGTACAATGGAATATCACTCAGCCATGAAATCAATGTCATAAGGCTAGTAGCAGCATGATGAGTGGATTTAGGTACGACGACTCTAAGTGAAATAAGTCACACAGAAAAAGACACTTATCATAAGCTATCACGTATAGAGGGAATGTAAAAACTGCTACACTTGAACTGAATTACAAAAGAGAACAGAGTCACACGTTTAGAAAACACACTATGGCTGCTTAACGGGAAAGATGAGGTGGTGTGATGCATAAAACAAGGATTTCAAATTAGCTCAGATACCGTTCCATACACCCAATATGTAATAGACAAGACCTACTCCTTGCTCAGTGAACTGGACTCAACACCCCCTATTCACCGCACAAGAATATATCTGACTAGTGAGAATCTTAAAACCTATGTATTGATATCTCTCTGGAAGTGAGTCAAGTGTGTGTAAAGCCGCATAAACACAGCTGTGAAAAGCAGCTAAACCCCATTATAAAAATAAATTAGTTTTAAAAACCCATGAAACAAAGACAGTGAAAGAGAGAGAAATTCTTACAAAATTCATTCAGGGGTGTGACGCAACCTGGATTGACCATATCTAGAGCCACAGCTGGATGAGACATAGGGTGGACACTCTTGGGGCTGAGAGGTTTGGTGAGGTTGGGTGAGCCAACACAGACCCTTTAAGGTAATACTGCGTGGTACCCATCCCATGGGTCCCAAATCTCCAGGTTCAAGGGCATCTTCCTACATCGAAAACTTGCATGAGGAACCCAGAAGATGGTACACCGTGTGATTTTGAAAGGTTTCTAAAACGCACCTCATTTCTCATCTCCTTGTGCTCGGGTTCGCCATTCCAGCTATTTTAGTAGCAATCACCCTACTTGGAGAATCAGCACCTTTAACCTCCTGTTCCATACAGGTTGCAATTTGTCCTGAGGATGAACGGGAAGAGGGGCAACCAATGAGAGACTAGATCTAGGTGTTGGGACAGGCACAGGTCACTCTATTTTCCCATCAGGAAAAAGAAATAACCACAGGCTCAGCCTGCCACCCAGAACCAGCATAGGGCCTGAGGCATACCCGCGCTTTTGCGGCCAGCTCCCAAAAAAGCGAGTTGAAAAATGGAGCTCAGGGGCACTGCAATTCACAAACCTGCAGAGTTATAAATGATAAGTCTCGTCCAAAAATATATTGAGGGAAGGCAACGAAGAGGATTTGAAAGCAAGGCAGAATTGCAGGAAACAGATTTCAGGAGGTAGATTCAAATCGCCTTTAAAGCACATGAAAATCGGCCAAACGTGGACAATGATGCCCTTGGGCAAAAAGGGCGTATGCGTTTTTTCCTGAATATATTCAGGAAAAAACGCATACGCCCTTTTTGGCCAACCAAGCAACCTGGAAAGGCAAATCAGCGCTACAAAGAAGTCTCGCTTCCCATCCATCAAAAGGGCCATGCTAATTAAAGTGTCAAAACCACAAATGCAGGACAGGCCATGGAGAAATTGGAGCCTTGCTACGCTGATGGGCGGGATATAAATTGCGAACAGCCACTCTGGAGAAGTGTACGGTGTGCCCTGAAACATCGAAAAAACACAGTTTAGGGAGCATATGGCACTTCCACTCATGGGCGTATAAACTGGGAAAACTAAAAATCAGCAAGACACAGGCACTCCAATGTTTAGGGCTGCTATGTTGACAAGAACCTCCACTTTATGACACCTTAAATATCCCAGGAAAGAGAAAAATGGATAAAGAAGTTGTGGTCCTTATGTACAAAGGAATATCACTCAGACATGAAATCAATGTCATAAGGCTAGTAGAAGCAAGATGAGTGGATTTAGGTACGATGATCCTAAGTGAAATAAGTCACACAGAAAAAGACACTTATCATAAGCTATCACTTATAGAGGGAATGTAAAAACCGCTACAGTTGAACTGAATTACAAAACAGAACAGACTCACACGTTTAGAAAACACACTATGGCTGCTTAACGGGAAAGGTGAGGTGGGGTGATGCATAAAACAAGGGTTTCAAATTCGCTCAGATACCGTTCCATACACCCAATATGTAATAGACAAGACCTACTCCTTGCTCAGTGAACTGGACTCAACACCCCCTATTCACCGCACAAGAATATATGTGACTAGTAAGAATCTTAAAACCTATGTATTGATATCTCTCTGGAAGTGTGTCAATTGGGTGTAAAGCCGCATAAACACAGCTGTGAAAAGCAGCTAAACCCCATTATAAAAATAAATTAGTTTTAAAAACCCATGAAACAAAGACAGTGAAAGAGAGAGAAATTCTTACAAAATTCATTCAGGGGTGTGACGCAACCTGGATTGACCATATCTAGAGCCACAGCTGGATGAGACATAGGGTGGACACTCTTGGGGCTGAGAGGTTTGGTGAGGTTGGGTGAGCAAACGCAGACCCTTTAAAGTAATACTGTGTGGTACCCATCCCATGGGTCCCAAATCTCCAGTTTCAAGGGCGTCTTCCTGCATCGAAAACATGCATGAGAAACCCAGAAGATGGTACACCGTGTGATCGGGAAAGGTTTCTAAAACGCACCTCGTTTCTCATCTCCTTGTGCTCGGGTTCGCCATTCCAGATACTTTACTAGCAATCTCCCTTCTTGGAGAATCAGCACCTTTAACCTCCTGTTCTGTACAGGTTGCAATGTGTCCTGAGGATGAACGGGAAGAGGGGCAACCAATGAGAGACTAGATCTAGGTGTTGGGACAGGCACAGGTCACTCTATTTTCCCATCAGGAAGAAGAATTAAGCACAGGCTCAGCCTGCCGCCCGGAATCAGAATAGTGCCTGAGGCAATCCCGCGATTTGAGGCCAGCTCCCAAAATAGCGAGTTGAAAAATGGAGCTGAGGGGCACTGCAATTCACAAACCTGCAGAATTATAAATGATAACTCTCGTCCACAAATATATTGAGGGAAGGCAACGAAGAGGATTTGAAAGCAAGGCAGAACTGCAGGAAACAGATTTCAGGAGGTAGATTCAAATCGCCTTTAAAGCACATGAAAAGCGGCAAAACGTCGACAATGATGCCCTTGGCCAAAAAGGGCGTATGCGTTTTTTCCTGAATATATTCAGGAAAAAACGCATACGCCCTTTTTGGCCAACCAAGCAACCTGGAAAGGCAAATCAGCGCTACAAAGAAGTCTCGCTTCCCATTGGTCTAAAGGGCCATACTGATAAAAGTGTCAAAACAACAAATGCAGGACAGGCCATGGAGAAATTTGAGCCTTGCTACGCTGATGGGCGGGATGTAAATTGCCAGCAGCCACTCTGGAGAAGTGTACGGTGTGTCCTGAAACATCGAAAAAACACAGCTTAGGGAGCATAGGGAACGTCCACTCATGGGCGTATAAATTGGGAAAACTAAAAATCAGCAAGACACAGGCACCCCAAAGTTTAGGGCTGCTCTGTTGACAAGAACCTCCACTTCATGACACCTTAAATATCCCCGGAAAGAGAAAAATGGATAAAGAAGTTGTGGTCCTTATGTACAATGGAATATCACTCAGATATGAAATCAATGTCATAAGGCAAGTAGAAGCAAGATGAGTGAACTTAGGTACGACGATTCTAAGTGAAATAAGTCACACAGAAAAAGACACTTATCATAAGCTATCACTTATAGAGGGAATGTAAAAACCGCTACAGTTGAAATGAATTACAAAACAGAACAGACTCACACGTTTAGAAAACACACTATGGCTGCTTAACGGGAAAGGTGAGGTGGGGTGATGCATAAAACAAGGGTTTCAAATTCGCTCAGATACCGTTCCATACACCCAATATGTAATAGACAAGACCTACTCCTTGCTCAGTGAACTGGACTCAACACCCCCTATTCACCGCACAAGAATATATGTGACTAGTAAGAATCTTAAAACCTATGTATTGATATCTCTCTGGAAGTGAGTCAAGTGAGTGTAAATCCGCATAAACACAGCCGTGAAAAGCAGCTAAACCCCATTATAAAAATAAATTACTTTTAAAAACCCGTAAAACAAAGACAGTGAAAGAGAGAGAAATTCTTACAAAATTCGTTCAGAGGCTGTGATGCAACCTGGATTGACCATATCTAGACCCACAGCTGGATGAGACATAAGGGTGGACACTCTTGGGGATGAGAGGTTTGGTGAGGTTGGGTGAGCAAACGCAGACCCTTTAAAGTAATAGTGTGTGGTACCCATCCCATGGGTCCCAAATGTCCAGTTTCAAGGGCATCTTCCTGCATCGAAAACATGCATGAGAAACCCAGAAGATGGTACACCGTGTGATCGGGAAAGGTTTCTAAATCGCACCTCATTTCTCATCTCCTTGTGCTCGGGTTCGCCATTCCAGCTACTTTACTAGCAATCTCCCTTCTTGGAGAAAAAGCACCTTTAACCTCCTGATCTGTACAGGTTGCAATTTGTCCTGAGGAAGAACGGGAAGAGGGGCAACCAATGAGAGACTAGATCTAGGTGTTGGGACAGGCACAGGTCACTCTATTTTCCCGTCAGGAAGAAGAATTAACCACAGGCTCAGCCTGCCGCCCGGAACCAGAATAGGGCCTGAGGCAATCCCGCGCTTCTGCGGCCAGCTCCCAAAAAAGCCAGTTGAAAAATGCAGCACATGGGCACTGCAATTCACAAACCCGCAGAGTTATAAATGATAACTCTCGTCCACAAATATATTGAGGGAAGGCAACGAAGAGGATTTGAAAGCAAAGCAGAATTGCAGGAAACAGGTTTCAGGAGGTAGATTCGAATCACCTTTAAAGCACATGAAAGGTGGCATAACGTCGACAATGATGCCCTTGGCCAAAAAGGGCGTATGCGTTTTTTCCTGAATATATTCAGGAAAAAACGCATACGCCCTTTTTGGCCAACCAAGCAACCTGGAAAGGCAAATCAGCGCTACAATGAAGTCTCGCTTCCCATCGGTCAAAAGGGCCATGCTGCAAAAAGTGTCAAAACCAGAAATGCAGGACAGGCCATGGAGAAATGGCAGCCTTGCTACGCTGATGGGAGGGATGTAAATTGCCAACAGCCACTCTGGAGAAGTGTACGGTGTGTCCTGAAACATCGAAAAAACACAGCTTAGGGAGCATAGGGCACGTCCACTCATGGGCGTATAAATTGGGAAAACTAAAAATCAGCAAGACACAGGCACCCCAAAGTTTAGGGCTGCTCTGTTGACAAGAACCTCCAGTTCATGACACCTTAAATATCCCAGGAAAGAGAAAAATGGATAAAGAAGTTGTGGTCCTTATGTACAATGGAATATCACTCAGAAATGAAATCAATGTCATAAGGCTAGTAGAAGCAAGATGAGTGGATTTAGGTACGACGATTCTAAGTGAAATAAGTCATACAGAAAAAGTCACTTATCATAAGCTATCACTTATAGAGGGAATGTAAAAACTGCTACACTTGAACTGAATTACAAAACAGAACAGAGTCACACGTTTAGAAAACACACTATGGCTGCTTAACGGGAAAGGTGAGGTGGGGTGATGCATAAAACAAGGGTTTCAAATTCGCTCAGATACCGTTCCATACACCCAATATGTAATAGACAAGACCTACACCTTGCTCAGTGAACTGGACTCAACACCCCCTATTCACCGCACAAGAATATATCTGACTAGTAAGAATCGTAAAACCTATGTATTGATATCTCTCTGGAAGTGAGTCAAGTGGGTGTAAAGCCGCATAAACACAGCCGTGAAAAGCAGCTAAACCCCATTATAAAAATAAATTACTTTGAAAAACCCGTAAAACAAAGACAGTGAAAGAGAGAGAAATTCTTACAAAATTCGTTCAGGGGCTGTGATGCAACCTGGATTGACCATATCTAGACCCACAGCTGGATGAGACATAAGGTTGGACACTCTTGGGGCTGACAGGTTGGGTGAGGTTGGGTGAGCAAACGCAGACCCTTTAAAGTAATACTGCGTGGTACCCATCCCATGGGTCCCAAATCTCCAGTTTCAAGGGCATCTTCCTACATCGAAAACATGCATGAGAATCTCAGAAGATGGTACACCGTGTGATTTTGAAAGGTTTCTAAAACGCACCCCATTTCTCACCTCTTTGTGCTCGGGTTCGCCTTTCCAGCTACTTTACTAGCAATCTCCCTACTTGCAGAATCAGCACCGTTAAGCTCCTGATCCATACAGGTTGCAATTTGTCCTGAGGATGAACGGGAAGAGGGGCAACCAATGAGAGACTATATCTAGGTGTTGGGACAGGCACAGGTCACTCTATTTTCCCATCAGGAAGAACAATTAACCACAGGCTCAGCCTGCCGCCCAGAAGCACAATAGCGCCTGAGGCAATACTGCGCTTTTGCGGCCAGCTCCCAAAAAAGCGAGTTGAAAAATGGAGCTCAGGGACACTGCAATTCACAAACCCGCAGAGTTATAAATGATAACTCTCATCCACAGATATATTGAGGGAATGGAACGAAGAGGATTTGAAAGCAAGGCAGAATTGCAGGAAACAGATTTCAGGAGGTAGATTCGAATCGCCTTTAAAGCACATGAAAATCGGCCAAACGTGGACAATGATGCCCTTGGGCAAAAAGGGCGTATGCGTTTTTTCCTGAATATATTCAGGAAAAAACGCATACGCCCTTTTTGGCCAACCAAGCACCCTGGAAAGGCAAATCAGCGCTACAAAGAAGTCTCGCTTCCCATCGGTCAAAAGGGCCATGCTAAAAAAGTGTCAAAACCAGAAATGCAGGACAGGCCATGGAGAAATGGCAGCCTTGCTACGCTGATAGGCGGGATGTTAATTGCAAACAGCCACTCTGGATAAGTGTACGGTGTGTCCTGAAACATCGAAAAAACACAGCTTAGGGATCATAGGGCACGTCCACTCATGGGCGTATAAATTGGGAAAACTAAAAATCAGCAAGACACAGGCACCCCAAAGTTTAGGGCTGCTCTGTTGACAAGAACCTCCAGTTCATGACACCTTAAATATCCCAGGAAAGAGAAAAATGGATAAAGAAGTTGTGGTCCTTATGTACAATGGAATATCACTCAGACATGAAATCAATGTCATAAGGCTAGGAGAAACAAGATGAGTGGATTTAGGTACGACGATTCCAAGTGAAATAAGTCACACAGAAAAAGACACTTATCATAAGGTATCACTTATAGAGGGAATGTAAAAACCGCTACACTTGAACTGAATTACAAAACAGAACAGAGTCACACGTTTAGAAAACACACTATGGCTGCTTAACGGGAAAGGTGAGGTGGGGTGATGCATAAAACAAGGGTTTCAAATTCGCTCAGATACCGTTCCATACACCCAATATGTAATAGAAAAGACCTACTCCTTGCTCAGTGAACTGGACACAACACCCCCTATTCACCGCACAAGAATATACGTGACTAGTAAGAATCTTAAAACCTATGTATTGATATGTGTCTGGAAGTGAGTCAAGTGGGTGTAAAGCAGCTTAAACACAGCCGTGAAAAGCAGCTAAACCCCATTATAAAAATAAATTACTTTTAAAAACCCGTAAAACAAAGACAGTGAAAGAGAGAGAAATTCTTACAAAATTCGTTCAGGGGCTGTGATGCAACCTGGATTGACCATATCTAGACCCACAGCTGGATGAGACATAAGGGTGGACACTCTTGGGGCTGAGAGGTTTGGTGAGGTTGGGTGAGCAAACGCAGACCCTTTAAAGTAATACTGCGTGGTACCCATCCCATGGGTCCCAAATCTCCAGGTTCAAGGGCATCTTCCTACGTCGAAAACATGCATGAGAAACCCAGAAGATGGTACACCGTGTGATTTTGAAAGGTTTCCAAAATGAACCACATTTCTCATCTCCTTGTGCTGGGGTTCGCCTTTCCAGCTACTTTACTAGCAATCTCCCTACTTGGAGAATCAGCACCTTTAAGCTCCTGTTCCCTACAGGTTGCAATTTGTCCTGAGGATGAACGGGAAGACGGGCAACCAATGAGAGACTAGATCTAGGTTTTGGGACAGGCACAGGTCACTCTATTTTCCCATCAGGAAGAAGAATTAAACACAGGTTCAGCCTGCCGCCGGGAACCAGAATAGGGCCTGAGGCAATCCCGTGCTTTTGCGGTCAGCTCCCAAAAAAGACAGTTGAAAAATGGAGCTCAGGGGCACTGCAATTCACAAACCTGCTGAGTTATAAATGATAACTCTCGTCCACAAATATATTGAGGGAAGGCAACGAAGAGGATTTGAAAGCAAGGCAGAATTGCAGGAAACAGGTTTCAGGAGGTAGATTCGAATCGCCTTTAAAGCACATGAAAGGTGGCAAAACGTCGACAATGATGACCTTGGCCAAAAAGGGCGTATGCGTTGTTTCCTGAATATATTCAGGAAACAACGCATACGCCCTTTTTGGCCAACCAAGCAACCTGGAAAGGCAAATCAGCGTTACCAAGAATTCTCGCTTCCCATCGGTCAAAAGGGCCATGCTGCAAAAATTTTCAAAACCAGAAATGCAGGACAGGCCATGGAGAAATGGCAGCCTTGCTACGCTGATGGGAGGGATGTAAATTGCCAACAGCCACTCTGGAGAAGTGTACGGTGTGTCCTGAAACATCGAAAAAACACAGCTTAGGGAGCATAGGGCACGTCCACTCATGGGCGTATAAATTGGGAAAAATAAAAATCAGCAAGACACAGGCACCCCAAAGTTTAGGGCAGCTCTGTTGACAAGAACCTCCACTTCATGACACCGTAAATATCCCAGGAAAGAGAAAAATGGATAAAGAAGTTGTGGTCCTTATGTACAATGGAATATCACTCAGACATGAAATCAATGTCATAAGGCTAGTAGAAGCAAGATGAGTGGATTTAGGAACGACGATTCTAAGTGAAATAAGTCACACAGAAAAAGACACTTATCATAAGCTATCACTTAGAGAGGGAATGTAAAAACCGCTACACTTGAACTGAATTACAAAACAGAATAGAGTCACACGTTTAGAAAACACACTATGGCTGCTTAACGGGAAAGGTGAGGTGGGGTGTTGCATAAAACAAGGGCTTCAAATTCGCTCAGATACCGTTCCATACACCCAATATGTAATAGACAAGACCTACTCCTTGCTCAGTGAACTGGACTCAACACCCCCTATTCACCGCACAATAATATGTCTGACTAGTAAGAATCGTAAAACCTATGTATTGATATCTCTCTGGAAGTGAGTCAAGTGGGTGTAAAGCCGCATAAACACAGCCGTGAAAGGCAGCTAAACCCCATTATAAAAATAAATTACTTTTAAAAACCCGTAAAACAAAGACAGTGAAAGAGAGAGAAATTCTTACATAATTCGTTCAGGGGCTTTGATGCAATCTGGATTGACCATATCTAGACCCACAGCTGGATGAGACATAAGGGTGGACACTCTTGGGGCTGAGAGGCTGGGTGAGGTTGGGTGAGCAAACGCAGAACCTTTAAAGTAATACTGCGTGGTACCCATCCCATGGGTCCCAAATCTCCAGGTTCAAGGGCATCTTCCTACATCGAAAACATGCATGAGAAACCCAGTATAAGGTACACCGTGTGATTTTGAAAGGTTTCTAAAACGCACATCATTTCTCATCTCCTTGTGCTCGGGTTCGCCATTCCAGGTACTTTACTAGCAATCTCCCTACTTGGAGAATCAGCACCTTTAACCTCCTGTTCTGTACAGGTTGCAATTTGTCCTGAGGATGAACGGGAAGAGGGGCAACCAATGAGAGACTAGATCTAGGTGTTGGGACAGGCACAGGTCACTCTATTTTCCCATCAGGAAGAAGAATTAACCACAGGCTCAGCCTGCCCCCCGGAACCTGAATAGGGCCTGAGGCAATCCCGTGCTTTTGCGGCCAGCTCCCAAAAAAGACAGTTGAAAAATGGAGCTCAGGGGCACTGCCATTCACAAACCCGCAGAGTTATAAATGGTAACTCTCGTCAACAAATATATTGAGGGAAGGCAACGAAGAGGATTTGAAAGCAAGGCAGAATTGCAGGAAACATGTTTCAAGAGGTAGATTCGAATCGCCTTTAAAGCACATGAAAAGTGGCAAAATGTCGACAGTGATTCCCTTGGCCAAAAAGGGCGTATGCGTTTTTTCCTGAATATATTCAGGAAAAGACGGATACGCCCTTTTTGGCCAACCAAGCAACCTGGAAAGGCAGATCAGCGCTACAAAGAAGTCTCGCTTCCCATCGGTCAAAAGGGCCATGCTGCAAAAAGTGTCAAAACCAGAAATGCAGGACAGGCCATGGAGAAATGGCAGCCTTGCTACGCTGATGGGCGGGATGTAAATTGCCAAGAGCCACTCTGGAGAAGTGTACGGTGTGTCCTGAAACATCGAAAAAACAGCTTAGGGAGCATAGGGCACGTGCACTCATGGGCGTATAAATTGGGAAAACTAAAAATCAGCAAGACACAGGCACCCCAATGTTTAGGGCTGCTATGTTGACAAGAACCTCCACTTCATGACACCTTAAATATCCCAGGAAAGAGAAAAATGGATAAAGAAGTTGTGGTCCTTATGTACAAAGGAATATCACTCAGACATGAAATCAATGTCATAAGGCTAGTAGAAGCAAGATGAGTGGATTTAGGTATGACGATTCTAAGTGAACTAAGTCACACAGAAAAAGACACTTATCATAAGCTATTACTTATAGAGGGAATGTAAAAACCGCTACACTTGAACTGAATTACAAAGGGAACAGAGTCACACGTTTAGAAAACACACTATGGCTGCTTAACGGGAAAGGTGAGGTGGGGTGATGCATAAAACAAGGGTTTCAAATTCGCTCAGATACCGTTCCATACACCCAATATGTAATAGACAAGGCCTACTCCTTGCTCAGTGAACTGGACTCAACACCCCCTATTCACCGCACAAGAATATATCTGACTAGTAATAATCGTAAAACCTATGTATTGATATCTCTCTGGAAGTGATTCAAGTGGGTGTAAAGCCGCATAAACACAGCCGTGAAAAGCAGCTAAACCCCATTATAAAAATAAATTACTTTTAAAAACCCGTAAAACAAAGACAGTGAAAGAGAGAGAAATTCTTACAAAATTCGTTCAGGGGCTGTGATGCAACCTGGATTGACCATATCTAGACCCACAGCTGGATGAGACATAAGGTTGGACACTCTTGGGGCTGACAGGTTGGGTGAGGTTGGGTGAGCAAACGCAGACCCTTTAAAGTAATACTGCGTAGTACCCATCCCATGGGTCCCAAATCTCCAGGTTCAAGGGCATCTTCCTACATCGAAAACATGCATGAGAAACTCAGAAGATGGTACACCGTGTGATTTTGAAAGGTTTCTAAAACGCACCCCATTTCTCACCTCCTTGTGCTCGGGTTCGCCTTTCCAGCTACTTTACTAGCAATCTCCCTACTTGCAGAATCAGCACCTTTAAGCTCCTGATCCATACAGGTTGCAATTTGTCCTGAGGATGAACGGGAAGAGGGGCAACCAATGAGAGACTAGATCTAGGTGTTGGGACAGGCACAGGTTACTTTATTTTCCCATCAGGAAGAAGAATTAACCACAGGCTCAGCCTGCCGCCCAGAAGCACAATAGCGCCTGAGGCAATACTGCGCTTTTGCGGCCAGCTCCCAAAAAAGCGAGTTGAAAAATGGAGCTCAGGGACACTGCAATTCACAAACCCGCAGAGTTATAAATGATAACTCTCATCCACAGATATATTGAGGGAATGGAACGAAGAGGATTTGAAAGCAAGGCAGAATTGCAGGAAACAGATTTCAGGAGGTAGATTCGAATTGCCTTTAAAGCACATGAAAAGCGGCAAAAGGTCGACAATGATGCCCTTGGCCAAAAAGTGCGTATGCGTTTTTTCCTGAATATATTCAGGAAAAAACGCATACGCCCTTTTTGGCCAACCAAGCACCCTGGAAAGGCAAATCAGCGCTACAAAGAAGTCTCGCTTCCCATCGGTCAAAAGGGCCATGCTGCAAAAAGTGTCAAAACCAGAAATGCAGGACAGGCCATGGAGAAATGGCAGACTTGCTACGCTGATAGGCGGGATGTTAATTGCCAACAACCACTCTGGAGAGGTGTACGGTGTGTCCTGAAACATCGAAAAAACACAGCTTAGGGAGCATAGGGCACGTCCACTCATGGGCGTATAAATTGGGAAAACTAAAAATCAGCAAGACACAGGCACCCCAAAGTTTAGGGCTGCTCTGTTGACAAGAACCTCCAGTTCATGACACCTTAAATATCCCAGGAAAGAGAAAAATGGATAAAGAATTTGTGGTCCTTATGTACAATGGAATATCACTCAGACATGAAATCAATGTCATAAGGATAGGAGAAGCAAGATGAGTGGATTTAGGTACGACGATTCCAAGTGAAATAAGTCACACAGAAAAAGACACTTATCTTAAGGTATCACTTATAGAGGGAATGTAAAAACCGCTACACTTGAACTGAATTACAAAACAGAACAGAGTCACACGTTTAGAAAACACACTATGGCTGCTTAACGGGAAAGGTGAGGTGGGGTGATGCATAAAACAAGGGTTTCAAATTCGCTCAGATACCGTTCCATACACCCAATATGTAATAGACAAGACCTACTCCTTGCTCAGTGAACTGGACACAACACCCCCTATTCACCGCACAAGAATATACGTGACTAGTAAGAATCTTAAAACCTATGTATTGATACGTGTCTGGAAGTGAGTCAAGTGGGTGTAAAGCCGCTTAAACACAGCCGTGAAAAGCAGCTAAACCCCAATATAAAAATAAATTACTTTTAAAAACCCGTAAAACAAAGACAGTGAAAGAGAGAGAAATTCTTACAAAATTCGTTCAGGGGCTGTGATGCAACCTGGATTGACCATATCTAGACCCACAGCTGGATGAGACATAAGGGTGGACACTGTTGGGGCTGAGAGGTTTGGTGAGGTTGGGTGAGCAAACGCAGACCCTTTAAAGTAATACTGCGTGGTACCCATCCCATGGGTCCCAAATCTCCAGGTTCAAGGGCATCTTCCTACATCGAAAACATGCATGAGAAACCCAGAAGATGGTACACCGTGTGATTTTGAAAGGTTTCCAAAATGAACCACATTTCTCATCTCCTTGTGCTGGGGTTCGCCTTTCCAGCTACTTTACTAGCAATCTCCCTATTTGGAGAATCAGCACCTTTAAGCTCCTGTTCCCTACAGGTTGCAATTTGTCCTGAGGATGAACGGGAAGACGGGCAACCAATGAGAGACTAGATCTAGGTGTTGGGACAGGCACAGGTCACTCTATTTTCCCATCAGGAAGAAGAATTAAACACAGGTTCAGCCTGCCGCCGGGAACCAGAATAGGGCCTGAGGCAATCCCGTGCTTTTGCGGCCAGCTCCCAAACAAGACAGTTGAAAAATGGAGCTCAGGGGCACTGCAATTCACAAACCTGCTGAGTTATAAATGATAACTCTCGTCCACAAATATATTGAGGGAAGGCAACGAAGAGGATTTGAAAGCAACGCAGAATTGCAGGAAACAGGTTTCAGGAGGTATATTCGAATCGCCTTTAAAGCACATGAAAGGTGGCAAAACGTCGACAATGATGACCTTGGCCAAAAAGGGCGTATGAGTTGTTTCCTGAATATATTCAGGAAAAAACGCATACGCCCTTTTTGGCCAACCAAGCAACCTGGAAAGGCAAATCAGCGCTACCAAGAATTCTCGCTTCCCATCGGTCAAAAGGGCCATGCTGCAAAAATTTTCAAAACCAGAAATGCAGGACAGGCCATGGAGAAATGGCAGCCTTGCTACGCTGATGGGAGGGATGTAAATTGCCAACAGCCACTCTGGAGAAGTGTACGGTGTGTCCTGAAACATCAAAAAAACACAGCTTAGGGAGCATAGGGCACGTCCACTCATGGGCGTATAAATTGGGAAAACTAAAAATCAGCAAGACACAGGCACCCCAAAGTTTAGGGCAGCTCTGTTGACAAGAACCTCCACTTCATGACACCGTAAATACCCCAGGAAAGAGAAAAATGGATAAAGAAGTTGTGGTCCTTATGTACAATGGAATATCACTCAGACATGAAATCAATGTCATAAGGCTAGTAGAAGCAAGATGAGTGGATTTAGGAACGACGATTCTAAGTGAAATAAGTCACACAGAAAAAGACACTTATCATAAGCTATCACTTAGAGAGGGAATGTAAAAACCGCTACACTTGAACTGAATTACAAAACAGAACAGAGTCACACGTTTAGAAATCACACTATGGCTGCTTAACGGGAAAGGTGAGTTGGGGTGATGCATAAAACAAGGGTTTCAAATTCACTCAGATACCGTTCCATACACCCAATATGTAATAGACAAGACCATCTCCTTGCTCAGTGAACTGGACTCAACACCCCCTATTCACCGCACAATAATATGTCTGACTAGTAAGAAGCGTAAAACCTATGTATTGATATCTCTCTGGAAGTGAGTCAAGTGGGTGTAAAGCCGCATAAACACAGCCATGAAAGGCAGCTAAACCCCATTATAAAAATAAATTACTTTTAAAAACCCGTAAAAGAAAGACAGTGAAAGAGAGAGAAATTCTTACATAAATCGTTCAGGGGCTTTGATGCAACCTGGATTGACCATATCTAGACCCACAGCTGGATGAGACATAAGGGTGGACACTCTTGGGGCTGAGAGGTTGGGTGAGGTTGGGTGAGCAAACGCAGAACCTTTAAAGTAATACTGCGTGGTACCCATCCCATGGGTCCCAAATCTCCAGGTTCAAGGGCATCTTCCTACATCGAAAACATGCATGAGAAACCCAGAATAAGGTACACCGTGTGATTTTGAAAGGTTTGTAAAACGCACCTCATTTCTCATCTCCTTGTGCTCGGGTTCGCCATTCCAGGTACTTTACTAGCAATCTCCCTACTTGGAGAATCAGCACCTTTAACCTCCTGTTCTGTACAGGTTGCAATTTGTCCTGAGGATGAACGGGAAGAAGGGCAACCAATGAGAGACTAGATCTAGGTGTTGGGACAGGCACAGGTCACTCTATTTTCCCATCGGGAAGAAGAATTAACCACAGGCTCAGCCTGCCCCCCAGAACCTGAATAGGGCCTGAGGCAATCCCGTGCTTTTGCGGCCAGCTCTCAAAAAAGACAGTTGAAAAATGGAGCTCAGGGGCACTGCCATTCACAAACCCGCAGAGTTATAAATGGTAACTCTCGTCAACAAATATATTGAGGGAAGGCAACGAAGAGGATTTGAAAGCAAGGCAGATTTGCAGGAAACATGTTTCAGGAGGTAGATTCGAATCACCTTTAAAGCACATGAAAAGTGGCAAAACGTCGACAGTGATGCCCTTGGCCAAAAAGGGCGTATGCGTTTTTTCCTGAATATATTCAGGAAAAAACGGATACGCCCTTTTTGGCCAACCAAGCAACCTGGAAAGGCAAATCAGCGCTACAAAGAAGTCTCGCTTCCCATCGGTCAAAAGGGCCATGCTGCAAAAAGTGTCAAAACCAGAAATGCAGGACAGGCCATGGAGAAATGGCAGCCTTGCTACGCTGATGGGCGGGATGTAAATTGCCAACAGCCACTCTGGAGAAGTGTACGGTGTGTCCTGAAACATCGAAAAAACAGCTTAGGGAGCATAGGGCAAGTGCACTCATGGGCGTATAAATTGGGAAAACTAAAAATCAGCAAGACACAGGCACCCCAATGTTTAGGGCTGCTATGTTGACAAGAACCTCCACTTCATGACACCTTAAATATCCCAGGAAAGAGAAAAATGGATAAAGAAGTTGTGGTCCTTATGTACAAAGGAATATCACTCCGACATGAAATCAATGTCATAAGGCTAGTAGAAGCTAGATGAGTGGATTTAGGTATGACGATTCTAAGTGAACTAAGTCACACAGAAAAAGACACTTATCATAAGCTATCACTTATAGAGGGAATGTAAAAACCGCTACACTTGAACTGAATTACAAAGGGAACAGAGTCACACGTTTAGAAAACACACTATGGCTGCTTAACGGGAAAGGTGAGGTGGGGTGATGCATAAAACAAGGGTTTCAAATTCGCTCAGATACCGTTCCATACACCCAATATGTAATAGACAAGGCCTACTCCTTGCTCAGTGAACTGGACTCAACACCCCCTATTCACCGCACAAGAATATATCTGACTAGTAATAATCGTAAAACCTATGTATTGATATCTCTCTGGAAGTGAGTCAAGTGGGTGTAAAGCCGCATAAACACAGCCGTGAAAAGCAGCTAAACCCCATTATAAAAATAAATTACTTTTAAAAACCCGTAAAACAAAGACAGTGAAAGAGAGAGAAATTCTTACAAAATTCTTTCAGGGGCTGTGATGCAACCTGGATTGACCATATCTAGACCCACAGCTGGATGAGACATAAGGTTGGACAATCTTGGGGCTGACAGGTTGGGTGAGGTTGGGTGAGCAAACGCAGACCCTTTAAAGTAATACTGCGTGGTACCCATCCCATGGGTCCCAAATCTCCAGGTTCAAGGGCATCTTCCTACATCGAAAACATGCATGAGAAACTCAGAAGATGGTACACCGTGTGATTTTGAAAGGTTTCTAAAACGCACCCCATTTCTCACCTCCTTGTGCTCGGGTTCGCCTTTCCAGCTACTTTACTAGCAATCTCCCTACTTGCAGAATCAGCACCTTTAAGCTCCTGATCCATACAGGTTGCAATTTGTCCTGAGGATGAACGGGAAGAGGGGCAACCAATGAGAGACTAGATATAGGTGTTGGGACAGGCACAGCTCACTCTATTTTCCCATCAGGAAGAAGAATTAACCACAGGCTCAGCCTGCTGCCCAGAAGCACAATAGCGCCTGAGGCAATACTGCGCTTTTGCGGCCAGCTCCCAAAAAAGCGAGTTGAAAAATGGAGCTCAGGGACACTGCAATTCACAAACCCGCAGAGTTATAAATGATAAGTCTCGTCCAAAAATATATTGAGGGAAGGCAACGAAGAGGATTTGAAAGCAAGGCAGAATTGCAGGAAACAGATTTCAGGAGGTAGATTCGAATTGCCTTTAAAGCACATGAAAAGCGGCAAAAGGTCGACAATGATGCCCTTGGCCAAAAAGGGCGTATGCGTTTTTTCCTGAATATATTCAGGAAAAAACGCATACGCCCTTTTTGGCCAACCAAGCAACCTGGAAAGGCAAATCAGCGCTACAATGAAATCTCGCTTCCCATCGGTCAAAAGGGCCATGCTGCAAAAAGTGTCAAAACCAGAAATGCAGGACAGGCCATGGAGAAATGGCAGCCTTGCTACGCTGATGGGAGGGATGTAAATTGCCAACAGCCACTCTGGAGAAGTGTACGGTGTGTCCTGAAACATCGAAAAAACACAGCTTAGGGAGCATAGGGCACGTCCACTCATGGGCGTATAAATTGGGAAAACTAAAAATCAGCAAGACACAGGCACCCCAAAGTTTAGGGCTGCTCTGTTGACAAGAACCTCCAGTTCATGACACCTTAAATATCCCAGGAAAGAGAAAAATGGATAAAGAAGTTGTGGTCCTTATGTACAATGGAATATCACTCAGACATGAAATCAATGTCATAAGGATAGGAGAAGCAAGATGAGTGGATTTAGGTATGACGATTCCAAGTGAAATAAGTCACACAGAAAAAGACACTTATCATAAGGTATCACTTATAGAGGGAATGTAAAAACCGCTACACTTGAACTGAATTACAAAACAGAACAGAGTCACACGTTTAGAAAACACACTATGGCTGCTTAACGGGAAAGGTGAGGTGGGGTGATGCATAAAACAAGGGTTTCAAATTCGCTCAGATACCGTTCCATACACCCAATATGTAATAGACAAGACCTACTCCTTGCTCAGTGAACTGGACACAACACCCCCTATTCACCGCACAAGAATATACGTGACTAGTAATAATCGTAAAACCTATGTATTGATATCTCTCTGGAAGTGAGTCAAGTGGGTGTAAAGCCGCTTAAACACAGCCGTGAAAAGCAGCTAAACCCCATTATAAAAATAAATTACTTTTAAAAACCCGTAAAACAAAGACAGTGAAAGAGAGAGAAATTCTTACAAAATTCGTTCAGGGGCTGTGATGCAACCTGGATTGACCATATCTAGACCCACAGCTGGATGAGACATAAGGGTGGACACTGTTGGGGCTGAGAGTTTTGGTGAGGTTGGGTGAGCAAACGCAGACCCTTTAAAGTAATACTGCGTGGTACCCATCCCATGGGTCCCAAATCTCCAGGTTCAAGGGCATCTTCCTACATCGAAAACATGCATGAGAAACCCAGAAGATGGTACACCGTGTGATTTTGAAAGGTTTCCAAAATGAACCACATTTCTCATCTCCTTGTGCTGGGGTTCGCCTTTCCAGCTACTTTACTAGCAATCTCCCTACTTGGAGAATCAGCACCTTTAAGCTCCTGTTCCCTACAGGTTGCAATTTGTCCTGAGGATGAACGGGAATACGGGCAACCAATGAGAGACTAGATCTAGGTGTTGGGACAGGCACAGGTCACTCTATTTTCCCATCAGGAAGAAGAATTAAACACAGGTTCAGCCTGCCGCCGGGAACCAGAATAGGGCCTGAGGCAATCCCGTGCTTTTGCGGCCAGCTCCCAAAAAAGACAGTTGAAAAATGGAGCTCAGGGGCACTGCAATTCACAAACCTGCTGAGTTATAAATGATAACTCTCGTCCACAAATATATTGAGGGAAGGCAACGAAGAGGATTTGAAAGCAAGGCAGAATTGCAGGAAACAGGTTTCAGGAGGTAGATTCGAATCGCCTTTAAAGCACATGAAAGGTGGCAAAACGTCGACAATGATGACCTTGGCCAAAAAGGGCGTATGCGTTGTTTCCTGAATATATTCAGGAAAAAACGCATACGCCCTTTTTGGCCAACCAAGCAACCTGGAAAGGCAAATCAGCGCTACCAAGAATTCTCGCTTCCCATCGGTCAAAAGGGCCATGCTGCAAAAATTTTCAAAACCAGAAATGCAGGACAGGCCATGGAGAAATGGCAGCCTTGCTACGCTGATGGGAGGGATGTAAATTGCCAACAGCCACTCTGGAGAAGTGTACGGTGTGTCCTGAAACATCAAAAAAACACAGCTTAGGGAGCATAGGGCACGTCCACTCATGGGCGTATAAATTGGGAAAACTAAAAATCAGCAAGACACAGGCACCCCAAAGTTTAGGGCAGCTCTGTTGACAAGAACCTCCACTTCATGACACCGTAAATACCCCAGGAAAGAGAAAAATGGATAAAGAAGTTGTGGTCCTTATGTACAATGGAATATCACTCAGACATGAAATCAATGTCATAAGGCTAGTAGAAGCAAGATGAGTGGATTTAGGAACGACGATTCTAAGTGAAATAAGTCACACAGAAAAAGACACTTATCATAAGCTATCACTTAGAGAGGGAATGTAAAAACCGCTACACTTGAACTGAATTACAAAACAGAACAGAGTCACACGTTTAGAAAACACACTATGGCTGCTTAACGGGAAAGGTGAGTTGGGGTGATGCATAAAACAAGGGTTTCAAATTCACTCAGATACCGTTCCATACACCCAATATGTAATAGACAAGACCAACTCCTTGCTCAGTGAACTGGACTCAACACCCCCTATTCACCGCACAATAATATGTCTGACTAGTAAGAAGCGTAAAACCTATGTATTGATATCTCTCTGGAAGTGAGTCAAGTGGGTGTAAAGCCGCATAAACACAGCCGTGAAAGGCAGCTAAACCCCATTATAAAAATAAATTACTTTTAAAAACCCGTAAAACAAAGACAGTGAAAGAGAGAGAAATTCTTACATAATTCGTTCAGGGGCTTTGATGCAACCTGGATTGACCATATCTAGACCCACACCGGGATGAGACATAAGGGTGGACACTCTTGGGGCTGAGAGGTTGGGTGAGGTTGGGTGAGCAAACGCAGAACCTTTAAAGTAATACTGCGTGGTACCCATCCCATGGGTCCCAAATCTCCAGGTTCAAGGGAATCTTCCTACATCGAAAACATGCATGAGAAACCCAGAATAAGGTACACCGTGTGATTTTGAAAGGTTTCTAAAACGCACCTCATTTCTCATCTCCTTGTGCTCGGGTTCGCCATTCCAGGTACTTTACTAGCAATCTCCCTACTTGGAGAATCAGCACCTTTAACCTCCTGTTCTGTACAGGTTGCAATTTGTCCTGAGGATGAACGGGAAGAGGGGCAACCAATGAGAGACTAGATCTAGGTGTTGGGACAGGCACAGGTCACTCTATTTTCCCATCGGGAAGAAGAATTAACCACAGGCTCAGCCTGCCCCCCGGAACCTGAATAGGGCCTGAGGCAATCCCGTGCTTTTGCGGCCAGCTCTCAAAAAAGACAGTTGAAAAATGGAGCTCAGGGGCACTGCCATTCACAAACCCGCAGAGTTATAAATGGTAACTCTCGTCAACAAATATATTGAGGGAAGGCAACGAAGAGGATTTGAAAGCAAGGCAGATTTGCAGGAAACATGTTTCAGGAGGTAGATTCGAATCGCCTTTAAAGCACATGAAAAGTGGCAAAACGTCGACAGTGATGCCCTTGGCCAAAAAGGGCGTATGCGTTTTTTCCTGAATATATTCAGGAAAAAACGGATACGCCCTTTTTGGCCAACCAAGCAACCTGGAAAGGCAAATCAGCGCTACAAAGAAGTCTCGCTTCCCATCGGTCAAAAGGGCCATGCTGCAAAAAGTGTCAAAACCAGAAATGCAGGACAGGCCATGGAGAAATGGCAGCCTTGCTACGCTGATGGGCGGGATGTAAATTGCCAACAGCCACTCTGGAGAAGTGTACGGTGTGTCCTGAAACATCGAAAAAACAGCTTAGGGAGCATAGGGCAAGTGCACTCATGGGCGTATAAATTGGGAAAACTAAAAATCAGCAAGACACAGGCACCCCAATGTTTAGGGCTTCTATGTTGACAAGAACCTCCACTTCATGACACCTTAAATATCCCAGGAAAGAGAAAAATGGATAAAGAAGTTGTGGTCCTTATGTACAAAGGAATATCACTCAGACATGAAATCAATGTCATAAGGCTAGTAGAAGCAAGATGAGTGGATTTAGGTATGACGATTCTAAGTGAACTAAGTCACACAGAAAAAGACACTTATCATAAGCTATCACTTATAGAGGGAATGTAAAAACCGCTACACTTGAACTGAATTACAAAGGGAACAGAGTCACACGTTTAGAAAACACACTATGGCTGCTTAACGGGAAAGGTGAGGTGGGGTGATGCATAAAACAAGGGTTTCAAATTCGCTCAGATACCGTTCCATACACCCAATATGTAATAGACAAGGCCTACTCCTTGCTCAGTGAACTGGACTCAACACCCCCTATTCACCGCACAAGAATATATCTGACTAGTAATAATCGTAAAACCTATGTATTGATATCTCTCTGGAAGTGAGTCAAGTGGGTGTAAAGCCGCATAAACACAGCCGTGAAAAGCAGCTAAACCCCATTATAAAAATAAATTACTTTTAAAAACCCGTAAAACAAAGACAGTGAAAGAGAGAGAAATTCTTACAAAATTCGTTCAGGGGCTGTGATGCAACCTGGATTGACCATATCTAGACCCACAGCTGGATGAGACATAAGGTTGGACACTCTTGGGGCTGACAGGTTGGGTGAGGTTGGGTGAGCAAACGCAGACCCTTTAAAGTAATACTGCGTGGTACCCATCCCATGGGTCCCAAATCTCCAGGTTCAAGGGCATCTTCCTACATCGAAAACATGCATGAGAAACTCAGAAGATGGTACACCGTGTGATTTTGAAAGGTTTCTAAAACGCACCCCATTTCTCACCTCCTTGTGCTCGGGTTCGCCTTTCCAGCTACTTTACTAGCAATCTCCCTACTTGCAGAATCAGCACCTTTAAGCTCCTGATCCATACAGGTTGCAATTTGTCCTGAGGATGAACGGGAAGAGGGGCAACCAATGAGAGACTAGATATAGGTGTTGGGACAGGCACAGCTCACTCTATTTTCCCATCAGGAAGAAGAATTAACCACAGGCTCAGCCTGCTGCCCAGAAGCACAATAGCGCCTGAGGCAATACTGCGCTTTTGCGGCCAGCTCCCAAAAAAGCGAGTTGAAAAATGGAGCTCAGGGACACTGCAATTCACAAACCCGCAGAGTTATAAATGATAAGTCTCGTCCAAAAATATATTGAGGGAAGGCAACGAAGAGGATTTGAAAGCAAGGCAGAATTGCAGGAAACAGATTTCAGGAGGTAGATTCGAATTGCCTTTAAAGCACATGAAAAGCGGCAAAAGGTCGACAATGATGCCCTTGGCCAAAAAGGGCGTATGCGTTTTTTCCTGAATATATTCAGGAAAAAACGCATACGCCCTTTTTGGCCAACCAAGCAACCTGGAAATGCAAATCAGGGCTACAAAGAAGTCTCGCTTCCCATCGGTCAAAAGGGCCATGCTAAAAAAGTGTCAAAACCAGAAATGCAGGACAGGCCATGGAGAAATGGCAGCCTTGCTACGCTGATAGGCGGGATGTTAATTGCCAACAGCCACTCTGGAGAAGTGTACGGTGTGTCCTGAAACATCGAAAAAACACAGCTTAGGGAGCATAGGGCACGTCCACTCATGGGCGTATAAATTGGGAAAACTAAAAATCAGCAAGACACAGGCACCCCAAAGTTTAGGGCTGCTCTGTTGACAAGAACCTCCAGTTCATGACACCTTAAATATCCCAGGAAAGAGAAAAATGGATAAAGAAGTTGTGGTCCTTATGTACAATGGAATATCACTCAGACATGAAATCAATGTCATAAGGCTAGTAGAAGCAAGATGAGTGGATTTAGGTACGACGATTCCAAGTGAAATAAGTCACACAGAAAAAGACACTTATCATAAGGTATCACTTATAGAGGGAATGTAAAAACCGCTACACTTGAACTGAATTACAAAACAGAACAGAGTCACACGTTTAGAAAACACACTATGGCTGCTTAACGGGAAAGGTGAGGTGGGGTGATGCATAAAACAAGGGTTTCAAATTCGCTCAGATACCGTTCCATACACCCAATATGTAATAGACAAGACCTACTCCTTGCTCAGTGAACTGGACACAACACCCCCTATTCACCGCACAAGAATATACGTGACTAGTAAGAATCTTAAAACCTATGTATTGATACGTGTCTGGAAGTGAGTCAAGTGGGTGTAAAGCCGCTTAAACACAGCCGTGAAAAGCAGCTAAACCCCATTATAAAAATAAATTACTTTTAAAAACCCGTAAAACAAAGACAGTGAAAGAGAGAGAAATTCTTACAAAATTCGTTCAGGGGCTGTGATGCAACCTGGATTGACCATATCTAGACCCACAGCTGGATGAGACATAAGGGTGGACACTGTTGGGGCTGAGAGGTTTGGTGAGGTTGGGTGAGCAAACGCAGACCCTTTAAAGTAATACTGCGTGGTACCCATCCCATGGGTCCCAAATCTCCAGGTTCAAGGGCATCTTCCTACATCGAAAACATGCATGAGAAACCCAGAAGATGGTACACCGTGTGATTTTGAAAGGTTTCCAAAATGAACCACATTTCTCATCTCCTTGTGCTGGGGTTCGCCTTTCCAGCTACTTTACTAGCAATCTCCCTACTTGGAGAATCAGCACCTTTAAGCTCCTGTTCCCTACAGGTTGCAATTTGTCCTGAGGATGAACGGGAAGACGGGCAACCAATGAGAGACTAGATCTAGGTGTTGGGACAGGCACAGGTCACTCTATTTTCCCATCAGGAAGAAGAATTAAACACAGGTTCAGCCTGCCGCCGGGAACCAGAATAGGGCCTGAGGCAATCCCGTGCTTTTGCGGCCAGCTCCCAAAAAAGACAGTTGAAAAATGGAGCTCAGGGGCACTGCAATTCACAAACCTGCTGAGTTATAAATGATAACTCTCGTCCACAAATATATTGAGGGAAGGCAACGAAGAGGATTTGAAAGCAAGGCAGAATTGCAGGAAACAGGTTTCAGGAGGTAGATTCGAATCGCCTTTAAAGCACATGAAAGGTGGCAAAACGTCGACAATGATGACCTTGGCCAAAAAGGGCGTATGCGTTGTTTCCTGAATATATTCAGGAAAAAACGCATACGCCCTTTTTGGCCAACCAAGCAACCTGGAAAGGCAAATCAGCGCTACCAAGAATTCTCGCTTCCCATCGGTCAAAAGGGCCATGCTGCAAAAATTTTCAAAACCAGAAATGCAGGACAGGCCATGGAGAAATGGCAGCCTTGCTACGCTGATGGGAGGGATGTAAATTGCCAACAGCCACTCTGGAGAAGTGTACGGTGTGTCCTGAAACATCAAAAAAACACAGCTTAGGGAGCATAGGGCACGTCCACTCATGGGCGTATAAATTGGGAAAACTAAAAATCAGCAAGACACAGGCACCCCAAAGTTTAGGGCAGCTCTGTTGACAAGAACCTCCACTTCATGACACCGTAAATACCCCAGGAAAGAGAAAAATGGATAAAGAAGTTGTGGTCCTTATGTACAATGGAATATCACTCAGACATGAAATCAATGTCATAAGGCTAGTAGAAGCAAGATGAGTGGATTTAGGAACGACGATTCTAAGTGAAATAAGTCACACAGAAAAAGACACTTATCATAAGCTATCACTTAGAGAGGGAATGTAAAAACCGCTACACTTGAACTGAATTACAAAACAGAACAGAGTCACACGTTTAGAAAACACACTATGGCTGCTTAACGGGAAAGGTGAGTTGGGGTGATGCATAAAACAAGGGTTTCAAATTCACTCAGATACCGTTCCATACACCCAATATGTAATAGACAAGACCAACTCCTTGCTCAGTGAACTGGACTCAACACCCCCTATTCACCGCACAATAATATGTCTGACTAGTAAGAAGCGTAAAACCTATGTATTGATATCTCTCTGGAAGTGAGTCAAGTGGGTGTAAAGCCGCATAAACACAGCCGTGAAAGGCAGCTAAACCCCATTATAAAAATAAATTACTTTTAAAAACCCGTAAAAGAAAGACAGTGAAAGAGAGAGAAATTCTTACATAATTCGTTCAGGGGCTTTGATGCAACCTGGATTGACCATATCTAGACCCACAGCTGGATGAGACATAAGGGTGGACACTCTTGGGGCTGAGAGGTTGGGTGAGGTTGGGTGAGCAAACGCAGAACCTTTAAAGTAATACTGCGTGGTACCCATCCCATGGGTCCCAAATCTCCAGGTTCAAGGGAATCTTCCTACATCGAAAACATGCATGAGAAACCCAGAATAAGGTACACCGTGTGATTTTGAAAGGTTTCTAAAACGCACCTCATTTCTCATCTCCTTGTGCTCGGGTTCGCCATTCCAGGTACTTTACTAGCAATCTCCCTACTTGGAGAATCAGCACCTTTAACCTCCTGTTCTGTACAGGTTGCAATTTGTCCTGAGGATGAACGGGAAGAGGGGCAACCAATGAGAGACTAGATCTAGGTGTTGGGACAGGCACAGGTCACTCTATTTTCCCATCGGGAAGAAGAATTAACCACAGGCTCAGCCTGCCCCCCGGAACCTGAATAGGGCCTGAGGCAATCCCGTGCTTTTGCGGCCAGCTCTCAAAAAAGACAGTTGAAAAATGGAGCTCAGGGGCACTGCCATTCACAAACCCGCAGAGTTATAAATGGTAACTCTCGTCAACAAATATATTGAGGGAAGGCAACGAAGAGGATTTGAAAGCAAGGCAGATTTGCAGGAAACATGTTTCAGGAGGTAGATTCGAATCGCCTTTAAAGCACATGAAAAGTGGCAAAACGTCGACAGTGATGCCCTTGGCCAAAAAGGGCGTATGCGTTTTTTCCTGAATATATTCAGGAAAAAACGGATACGCCCTTTTTGGCCAACCAAGCAACCTGGAAAGGCAAATCAGCGCTACAAAGAAGTCTCGCTTCCCATCGGTCAAAAGGGCCATGCTGCAAAAAGTGTCAAAACCAGAAATGCAGGACAGGCCATGGAGAAATGGCAGCCTTGCTACGCTGATGGGCGGGATGTAAATTGCCAACAGCCACTCTGGAGAAGTGTACGGTGTGTCCTGAAACATCGAAAAAACAGCTTAGGGAGCATAGGGCAAGTGCACTCATGGGCGTATAAATTGGGAAAACTAAAAATCAGCAAGACACAGGCACCCCAATGTTTAGGGCTTCTATGTTGACAAGAACCTCCACTTCATGACACCTTAAATATCCCAGGAAAGAGAAAAATGGATAAAGAAGTTGTGGTCCTTATGTACAAAGGAATATCACTCAGACATGAAATCAATGTCATAAGGCTAGTAGAAGCAAGATGAGTGGATTTAGGTATGACGATTCTAAGTGAACTAAGTCACACAGAAAAAGACACTTATCATAAGCTATCACTTATAGAGGGAATGTAAAAACCGCTACACTTGAACTGAATTACAAAGGGAACAGAGTCACACGTTTAGAAAACACACTATGGCTGCTTAACGGGAAAGGTGAGGTGGGGTGATGCATAAAACAAGGGTTTCAAATTCGCTCAGATACCGTTCCATACACCCAATATGTAATAGACAAGGCCTACTCCTTGCTCAGTGAACTGGACTCAACACCCCCTATTCACCGCACAAGAATATATCTGACTAGTAATAATCGTAAAACCTATGTATTGATATCTCTCTGGAAGTGAGTCAAGTGGGTGTAAAGCCGCATAAACACAGCCGTGAAAAGCAGCTAAACCCCATTATAAAAATAAATTACTTTTAAAAACCCGTAAAACAAAGACAGTGAAAGAGAGAGAAATTCTTACAAAATTCGTTCAGGGGCTGTGATGCAACCTGGATTGACCATATCTAGACCCACAGCTGGATGAGACATAAGGTTGGACACTCTTGGGGCTGACAGGTTGGGTGAGGTTGGGTGAGCAAACGCAGACCCTTTAAAGTAATACTGCGTGGTACCCATCCCATGGGTCCCAAATCTTCAGGTTCAAGGGCATCTTCCTACATCGAAAACATGCATGAGAAACTCAGAAGATGGTACACCGTGTGATTTTGAAAGGTTTCTAAAACGCACCCCATTTCTCACCTCCTTGTGCTCGGGTTCGCCTTTCCAGCTACTTTACTAGCAATCTCCCTACTTGCAGAATCAGCACCTTTAAGCTCCTGATCCATACAGGTTGCAATTTGTCCTGAGGATGAACGGGAAGAGGGGCAACCAATGAGAGACTAGATATAGGTGTTGGGACAGGCACAGCTCACTCTATTTTCCCATCAGGAAGAAGAATTAACCACAGGCTCAGCCTGCTGCCCAGAAGCACAATAGCGCCTGAGGCAATACTGCGCTTTTGCGGCCAGCTCCCAAAAAAGCGAGTTGAAAAATGGAGCTCAGGGACACTGCAATTCACAAACCCGCAGAGTTATAAATGATAAATCTCGTCCAAAAATATATTGAGGGAAGGCAACGAAGAGGATTTGAAAGCAAGGCAGAATTGCAGGAAACAGATTTCAGGAGGTAGATTCGAATTGCCTTTAAAGCACATGAAAAGCGGCAAAAGGTCGACAATGATGCCCTTGGCCAAAAAGGGCGTATGCGTTTTTTCCTGAATATATTCAGGAAAAAACGCATACGCCCTTTTTGGCCAACCAAGCAACCTGGAAATGCAAATCAGGGCTACAAAGAAGTCTCGCTTCCCATCGGTCAAAAGGGCCATGCTAAAAAAGTGTCAAAACCAGAAATGCAGGACAGGCCATGGAGAAATGGCAGCCTTGCTACGCTGATAGGCGGGATGTTAATTGCCAACAGCCACTCTGGAGAAGTGTACGGTGTGTCCTGAAACATCGAAAAAACACAGCTTAGGGAGCATAGGGCACGTCCACTCATGGGCGTATAAATTGGGAAAACTAAAAATCAGCAAGACACAGGCACCCCAAAGTTTAGGGCTGCTCTGTTGACAAGAACCTCCAGTTCATGACACCTTAAATATCCCAGGAAAGAGAAAAATGGATAAAGAAGTTGTGGTCCTTATGTACAATGGAATATCACTCAGACATGAAATCAATGTCATAAGGCTAGTAGAAGCAAGATGAGTGGATTTAGGTACGACGATTCCAAGTGAAATAAGTCACACAGAAAAAGACACTTATCATAAGGTATCACTTATAGAGGGAATGTAAAAACCGCTACACTTGAACTGAATTACAAAACAGAACAGAGTCACACGTTTAGAAAACACACTATGGCTGCTTAACGGGAAAGGTGAGGTGGGGTGATGCATAAAACAAGGGTTTCAAATTCGCTCAGATACCGTTCCATACACCCAATATGTAATAGACAAGACCTACTCCTTGCTCAGTGAACTGGACACAACACCCCCTATTCACCGCACAAGAATATACGTGACTAGTAAGAATCTTAAAACCTATGTATTGATACGTGTCTGGAAGTGAGTCAAGTGGGTGTAAAGCCGCTTAAACACAGCCGTGAAAAGCAGCTAAACCCCATTATAAAAATAAATTACTTTTAAAAACCCGTAAAACAAAGACAGTGAAAGAGAGAGAAATTCTTACAAAATTCGTTCAGGGGCTGTGATGCAACCTGGATTGACCATATCTAGACCCACAGCTGGATGAGACATAAGGGTGGACACTGTTGGGGCTGAGAGGTTTGGTGAGGTTGGGTGAGCAAACGCAGACCCTTTAAAGTAATACTGCGTGGTACCCATCCCATGGGTCCCAAATCTCCAGGTTCAAGGGCATCTTCCTACATCGAAAACATGCATGAGAAACCCAGAAGATGGTACACCGTGTGATTTTGAAAGGTTTCCAAAATGAACCACATTTCTCATCTCCTTGTGCTGGGGTTCGCCTTTCCAGCTACTTTACTAGCAATCTCCCTACTTGGAGAATCAGCACCTTTAAGCTCCTGTTCCCTACAGGTTGCAATTTGTCCTGAGGATGAACGGGAAGACGGGCAACCAATGAGAGACTAGATCTAGGTGTTGGGACAGGCACAGGTCACTCTATTTTCCCATCAGGAAGAAGAATTAAACACAGGTTCAGCCTGCCGCCGGGAACCAGAATAGGGCCTGAGGCAATCCCGTGCTTTTGCGGCCAGCTCCCAAAAAAGACAGTTGAAAAATGGAGCTCAGGGGCACTGCAATTCACAAACCTGCTGAGTTATAAATGATAACTCTCGTCCACAAATATATTGAGGGAAGGCAACGAAGAGGATTTGAAAGCAAGGCAGAATTGCAGGAAACAGGTTTCAGGAGGTATATTCGAATCGCCTTTAAAGCACATGAAAGGTGGCAAAACGTCGACAATGATGACCTTGGCCAAAAAGGGCGTATGCGTTGTTTCCTGAATATATTCAGGAAAAAACGCATACGCCCTTTTTGGCCAACCAAGCAACCTGGAAAGGCAAATCAGCGCTACCAAGAATTCTCGCTTCCCATCGGTCAAAAGGGCCATGCTGCAAAAATTTTCAAAACCAGAAATGCAGGACAGGCCATGGAGAAATGGCAGCCTTGCTACGCTGATGGGAGGGATGTAAATTGCCAACAGCCACTCTGGAGAAGTGTACGGTGTGTCCTGAAACATCAAAAAAACACAGCTTAGGGAGCATAGGGCACGTCCACTCATGGGCGTATAAATTGGGAAAACTAAAAATCAGCAAGACACAGGCACCCCAAAGTTTAGGGCAGCTCTGTTGACAAGAACCTCCACTTCATGACACCGTAAATACCCCAGGAAAGAGAAAAATGGATAAAGAAGTTGTGGTCCTTATGTACAATGGAATATCACTCAGACATGAAATCAATGTCATAAGGCTAGTAGAAGCAAGATGAGTGGATTTAGGAACGACGATTCTAAGTGAAATAAGTCACACAGAAAAAGACACTTATCATAAGCTATCACTTAGAGAGGGAATGTAAAAACCGCTACACTTGAACTGAATTACAAAACAGAACAGAGTCACACGTTTAGAAAACACACTATGGCTGCTTAACGGGAAAGGTGAGTTGGGGTGATGCATAAAACAAGGGTTTCAAATTCACTCAGATACCGTTCCATACACCCAATATGTAATAGACAAGACCAACTCCTTGCTCAGTGAACTGGACTCAACACCCCCTATTCACCGCACAATAATATGTCTGACTAGTAAGAAGCGTAAAACCTATGTATTGATATCTCTCTGGAAGTGAGTCAAGTGGGTGTAAAGCCGCATAAACACAGCCGTGAAAGGCAGCTAAACCCCATTATAAAAATAAATTACTTTTAAAAACCCGTAAAAGAAAGACAGTGAAAGAGAGAGAAATTCTTACATAATTCGTTCAGGGGCTTTGATGCAACCTGGATTGACCATATCTAGACCCACAGCTGGATGAGACATAAGGGTGGACACTCTTGGGGCTGAGAGGTTGGGTGAGGTTGGGTGAGCAAACGCAGAACCTTTAAAGTAATACTGCGTGGTACCCATCCCATGGGTCCCAAATCTCCAGGTTCAAGGGCATCTTCCTACATCGAAAACATGCTGAGAAACCCAGAATAAGGTACACCGTGTGATTTTGAAAGGTTTCTAAAACGCACCTCATTTCTCATCTCCTTGTGCTCGGGTTCGCCATTCCAGGTACTTTACTAGCAATCTCCCTACTTGGAGAATCAGCACCTTTAACCTCCTGTTCTGTACAGGTTGCAATTTGTCCTGAGGATGAACGGGAAGAGGGGCAACCAATGAGAGACTAGATCTAGGTGTTGGGACAGGCACAGGTCACTCTATTTTCCCATCAGGAAGAAGAATTAACCACAGGCTCAGCCTGCCCCCCGGAACCTGAATAGGGCCTGAGGCAATCCCGTGCTTTTGCGGCCAGCTCCCAAAAAAGACAGTTGAAAAATGGAGCTCAGGGGCACTGCCATTCACAAACCCGCAGAGTTATAAATGGTAACTCTCGTCAACAAATATATTGAGGGAAGGCAACGAAGAGGATTTGAAAGCAAGGCAGAATTGCAGGAAACATGTTTCAGGAGGTAGATTCGAATCGCCTTTAAAGCACATGAAAAGTGGCAAAACGTCGACAGTGATGCCCTTGGCCAAAAAGGGCGTATGCGTTTTTTCCTGAATATATTCAGGAAAAAACGGATACACCCTTTTTGGCCAACCAAGCAACCTGGAAAGGCAAATCAGCGCTACAAAGAAGTCTCGCTTCCCATCGGTCAAAAGGGCCATGCTGCAAAAAGTGTCAAAACCAGAAATGCAGGACAGGCCATGGAGAAATGGCAGCCTTGCTACGCTGATGGGCGGGATGTAAATTGCCAACAGCCACTCTGGAGAAGTGTACGGTGTGTCCTGAAACATCGAAAAAACAGCTTAGGGAGCATAGGGCACGTCCTCTCATGGGCGTATAAATTGGGAAAACTAAAAATCAGCAAGACACAGGCACCCCAAAGTTTAGGGCTGCTATGTTGACAAGAACCTCCACTTCATGACACCTTAAATATCCCAGGAAAGAGAAAAATGGATAAAGAAGTTGTGGTCCTTATGTACAAAGGAATATCACTCAGACATGAAATCAATGTCATAAGGCTAGTAGAAGCAAGATGAGTGGATTTAGTTATGACGATTCTAAGTGAACTAAGTCACACAGAAAAAGACACTTATCATAAGCTATCACTTATAGAGGGAATGTAAAAACCGCTACACTTGAACTGAATTACAAAGGGAACAGAGTCACACGTTTAGAAAACACACTATGGCTGCTTAACGGGAAAGGTGAGGTGGGGTGATGCATAAAACAAGGGTTTCAAATTCGCTCAGATACCGTTCCATACACCCAATATGTAATAGACAAGGCCTACTCCTTGCTCAGTGAACTGGACTCAACACCCCCTATTCACCGCACAAGAATATATCTGACTAGTAATAATCGTAAAACCTATGTATTGATATCTCTCTGGAAGTGAGTCAAGTGGGTGTAAAGCCGCATAAACACAGCCGTGAAAAGCAGCTAAACCCCATTATAAAAATAAATTACTTTTAAAAACCCGTAAAACAAAGACAGTGAAAGAGAGAGAAATTCTTACAAAATTCGTTCAGGGGCTGTGATGCAACCTGGATTGACCATATCTAGACCCACAGCTGGATGAGACATAAGGTTGGACACTCTTGGGGCTGACAGGTTGGGTGAGGTTGGGTGAGCAAACGCAGACCCTTTAAAGTAATACTGCGTGGTACCCATCCCATGGGTCCCAAATCTCCAGGTTCAAGGGCATCTTCCTACATCGAAAACATGCATGAGAAACTCAGAAGATGGTACACCGTGTGATTTTGAAAGGTTTCTAAAACGCTCCCCATTTCTCACCTCCTTGTGCTCGGGTTCGCCTTTCCAGCTACTTTACTAGCAATCTCCCTACTTGCAGAATCAGCACCTTTAAGCTCCTGATCCATACAGGTTGCAATTTGTCCTGAGGATGAACGGGAAGAGGGGCAACCAATGAGAGAATATATCTAGGTGTTGGGACAGGCACAGGTCACTCTATTTTCCCATTAGGAAGAAGAATTAACCACAGGCTCAGCCTGCTGCCCAGAAGCACAATAGCGCCTGAGGCAATACTGCGCTTTTGCGGCCAGCTCCCAAAAAAGCGAGTTGAAAAATGGAGCTCAGGGACACTGCAATTCACAAACCCGCAGAGTTATAAATGATAAGTCTCGTCCAAAAATATATTGAGGGAAGGCAACGAAGAGGATTTGAAAGCAAGGCAGAATTGCAGGAAACAGATTTCAGGAGGTAGATTCGAATTGCCTTTAAAGCACATGAAAAGCGGCAAAACGTCGACAATGATGCCCTTGGACAAAAAGGGCGTATGCGTTTTTTCCTGAATATATTCAGGAAAAAACGCATACGCCCTTTTTGGCCAACCAAGCAACCTGGAAAGGCAAATCAGTGCTACAAAGAAGTCTCGCTTCCCATCGGTCAAAAGGGCCATGCTAAAAAAGTGTCAAAACCAGAAATGCAGGACAGGCCATGGAGAAATGGCAGCCTTGCTACGCTGATAGGCGGGATGTTAATTGCCAACAGCCACTCTGGAGAAGTGTACGGTGTGTCCTGAAACATCGAAAAAACACAGCTTAGGGAGCATAGGGCACGTCCACTCATGGGCGTATAAATTGGGAAAACTAAAAATCAGCAAGACACAGGCACCCCAAAGTTTAGGGCTGCTCTGTTGACAAGAACCTCCAGTTCATGACACCTTAAATATCCCAGGAAAGAGAAAAATGGATAAAGAAGTTGTGGTCCTTATGTACAATGGAATATCACTCAGACATGAAATCAATGTCATAAGGATAGGAGAAGCAAGATGAGTGGATTTAGGTACGACGATTCCAAGTGAAATAAGTCACACAGAAAAAGACACTTATCATAAGGTATCACTTATAGAGGGAATGTAAAAACCGCTACACTTGAACTGAATTACAAAACAGAACAGAGTCACACGTTTAGAAAACACACTATGGCTGCTTAACGGGAAAGGTGAGGTGGGGTGATGCATAAAACAAGGGTTTCAAATTCGCTCAGATACCGTTCCATACACCCAATATGTAATAGACAAGACCTACTCCTTGCTCAGTGAACTGGACACAACACCCCCTATTCACCGCACAAGAATATACGTGACTAGTAAGAATCTTAAAACCTATGTATTGATACGTGTCTGGAAGTGAGTCAAGTGGGTGTAAAGCCGCTTAAACACAGCCGTGAAAAGCAGCTAAACCCCATTATAAAAATAAATTACTTTTAAAAACCCGTAAAACAAAGACAGTGAAAGAGAGAGAAATTCTTACAAAATTCGTTCAGGGGCTGTGATGCAACCTGGATTGACCATATCTAGACCCACAGCTGGATGAGACATAAGGGTGGACACTGTTGGGGCTGAGAGGTTTGGTGAGGTTGGGTGAGCAAACGCAGACCCTTTAAAGTAATACTGCGTGGTACCCATCCCATGGGTCCCAAATCTCCAGGTTCAAGGGCATCTTCCTACATCGAAAACATGCATGAGAAACCCAGAAGATGGTACACCGTGTGATTTTGAAAGGTTTCCAAAATGAACCACATTTCTCATCTCCTTGTGCTCGGGTTCGCCTTTCCAGCTACTTTACTAGCAATCTCCCTACTTGGAGAATCAGCACCTTTAAGCTCCTGTTCCCTACAGGTTGCAATTTGTCCTGAGGATGAACGGGAAGACGGGCAACCAATGAGAGACTAGATCTAGGTGTTGGGACAGGCACAGGTCACTCTATTTTCCCATCAGGAAGAAGAATTAAACACAGGTTCAGCCTGCCGCCGGGAACCAGAATAGGGCCTGAGGCAATCCCGTGCTTTTGCGGCCAGCTCCCAAAAAAGACAGTTGAAAAATGGAGCTCAGGAGCACTGCAATTCACAAACCTGCTGAGTTATAAATGATAACTCTCGTCCACAAATATATTGAGGGAAGGCAACGAAGAGGATTTGAAAGCAAGGCAGAATTGCAGGAAACAGGTTTCAGGAGGTAGATTCGAATCGCCTTTAAAGCACATGAAAGGTGGCAAAACGTCGACAATGATGACCTTGGCCAAAAAGGGCGTATGCGTTGTTTCCTGAATATATTCAGGAAAAAACGCATACGCCCTTTTTGGCCATCCAAGCAACCTGGAAAGGCAAATCAGCGCTACCAAGAATTCTCGCTTCCCATCGGTCAAAAGGGCCATGCTGCAAAAATTTTCAAAACCAGAAATGCAGGACAGGCCATGGAGAAATGGCAGCCTTGCTACGCTGATGGGAGGGATGTAAATTGCCAACAGCCACTCTGGAGAAGTGTACGGTGTGTCCTGAAACATCGAAAAAACACAGCTTAGGGAGCATAGGGCACGTCCACTCATGGGCGTATAAATTGGGAAAACTAAAAATCAGCAAGACACAGGCACCCCAAAGTTTAGGGCAGCTCTGTTGGCAAGAACCTCCACTTCATGACACCGTAAATACCCCAGGAAAGAGAAAAATGGATAAAGAAGTTGTGGTCCTTATGTACAATGGAATATCACTCAGACATGAAATCAATGTCATAAGGCTAGTAGAAGCAAGATGAGTGGATTTAGGAACGATGATTCTAAGTGAAATAAGTCACACAGAAAAAGACACTTATCATAAGCTATCACTTAGAGAGGGAATGTAAAAACCGCTACACTTGAACTGAATTAAAAAACAGAACAGAGTCACACGTTTAGAAAACACACTATGGCTGCTTAACGGGAAAGGTGAGGTGGGGTGATGCATAAAACAAGGGTTTCAAATTCACTCAGATACCGTTCCATACACCCAATATGTAATAGACAAGACCAACTCCTTGCTCAGTGAACTGGACTCAACACCCCCTATTCACCGCACAATAATATGTCTGACTAGTAAGAAGCGTAAAACCTATGTATTGATATCTCTCTGGAAGTGAGTCAAGTGGGTGTAAAGCCGCATAAACACAGCCGTGAAAGGCAGCTAAACCCCATTATAAAAATAAATTACTTTTAAAAACCCGTAAAAGAAAGACAGTGAAAGAGAGAGAAATTCTTACATAATTCGTTCAGGGGCTTTGATGCAACCTGGATTGACCATATCTAGACCCACAGCTGGATGAGACATAAGGGTGGACACTCTTGGGGCTGAGAGGTTGGGTGAGGTTGGGTGAGCAAACGCAGAACCTTTAAAGTAATACTGCGTGGTACCCATCCCATGGGTCCCAAATCTCCAGGTTCAAGGGCATCTTCCTACATCGAAAACATGCATGAGAAACCCAGAATAAGGTACACCGTGTGATTTTGAAAGGTTTCTAAAACGCACCTCATTTCTCATCTCCTTGTGCTCGGGTTCGCCATTCCAGGTACTTTACTAGCAATCTCCCTACTTGGAGAATCAGCACCTTTAACCTCCTGTTCTGTACAGGTTGCAATTTGTCCTGAGGATGAACGGGAAGAGGGGCAACCAATGAGAGACTAGATCTAGGTGTTGGGACAGGCACAGGTCACTCTATTTTCCCATCAGGAAGAAGAATTAACCACAGGCTCAGCCTGCCCCCCGGAACCTGAATAGGGCCTGAGGCAATCCCGTGCTTTTGCGGCCAGCTCCCAAAAAAGACAGTTGAAAAATGGAGCTCAGGGGCACTGCCATTCACAAACCCGCAGAGTTATAAATGGTAACTCTCGTCAACAAATATATTGAGGGAAGGCAACGAAGAGGATTTGAAAGCAAGGCAGAATTGCAGGAAACATGTTTCAGGAGGTAAATTCGAATCGCCTTTAAAGCACATGAAAAGTGGCAAAACGTCGACAGTGATGCCCTTGGCCAAAAAGGGCGTATGCGTTTTTTCCTGAATATATTCAGGGAAAAACGCATACGCCCTTTTTGGCCAACCAGGCAACCTGGAAAGGCAAATCAGCGCTACAAAGAAGTCTCGCTTCCCATCGGTCAAAAGGGCCATGCTGCAAAAAGTGTCAAAACCAGAAATGCAGGACAGGCCATGGAGAAATGGCAGCCTTGCTACGCTGATGGGCGGGATGTAAATTGCCAACAGCCACTCTGGAGAAGTGTACGGTGTGTCCTGAAACATCGAAAAAACAGCTTAGGGAGCATAGGGCAAGTGCACTCATGGGCGTATAAATTGGGAAAACTAAAAATCAGCAAGACACAGGCACCCCAATGTTTAGGGCTGCTATGTTGACAAGAACCTCCACTTCATGACACCTTAAATATCCCAGGAAAGAGAAAAATGGATAAAGAAGTTGTGGTCCTTATGTACAAAGGAATATCACTCAGACATGAAATCAATGTCATAAGGCTAGTAGAAGCAAGATGAGTGGATTTAGGTATGACGATTCTAAGTGAACTAAGTCACACAGAAAAAGACACTTATCAAAGGCTGTCACTTATAGAGGGAATGTAAAAACCGCTACATTTGAACTGAATTACAAAACAGAACAGAGTCACACGTTTAGAAAACACACTATGGCTGCTTAACGGGAAAGGTGAGGTGGGGTGATGCATAAAACAAGGGTTTCAAATTCGCTCAGATACCGTTCCATACACCCAATATGTAATAGACAAGACCTACTCCTTGCTCAGTGAACTGGACACAACACCCCCTATTCACCGCACAAGAATATACGTGACTAGTAAGAATCTTAAAACCTATGTATTGATACGTGTCTGGAAGTGAGTCAAGTGGGTGTAAAGCCGCTTAAACACAGCCGTGAAAAGCAGCTAAACCCCATTATAAAAATAAATTACTTTTAAAAACCCGTAAAACAAAGACAGTGAAATTCTTACAAAATTCGTTCAGGGGCTGTGATGCAACCTGGATTGACCATATCTAGACCCACAGCTGGATGAGACATAAGGTTGGACACTCTTGGGGCTGACAGGTTGGGTGAGGTTGGGTGAGCAAACGCAGACCCTTTAAAGTAATACTGCGTGGTACCCATCCCATGGGTCCCAAATCTCCAGGTTCAAGGGCATCTTCCTACATCGAAAACATGCATGAGAAACTCAGAAGATGGTACACCGTGTGATTTTGAAAGGTTTCTAAAACGCACCCCATTTCTCACCTCCTTGTGCTCGGGTTCGCCTTTCCAGCTACTTTACTAGCAATCTCCCTACTTGCAGAATCAGCACCTTTAAGCTCCTGATCCATACAGGTTGCAAATTGTCCTGAGGATGAACGGGAAGAGGGGCAACCAATGAAAGACTATATCTAGGTGTTGGGACAGGCACAGGTCACTCTATTTTCCCATCAGGAAGAAGAATTAACCACAGGCTCAGCCTGCTGCCCAGAAGCACAATAGCGCCTGAGGCAATACTGCGCTTTTGCGGCCAGCTCCCAAAAAAGCGAGTTGAAAAATGGAGCTCAGGGACACTGCAATTCACAAACCCGCAGAGTTATAAATGATAAGTCTCGTCCAAAAATATATTGAGGGAAGGCAACGAAGAGGATTTGAAAGCAAGGCAGAATTGCAGGAAACAGATTTCAGGAGGTAGATTCGAATTGCCTTTAAAGCACATGAAAAGCGGCAAAACGTCGACAATGATGCCCTTGGACAAAAAGGGCGTATGCGTTTTTTCCTGAATATATTCAGGAAAAAACGCATACGCCCTTTTTGGCCAACCAAGCAACCTGGAAAGGCAAATCAGCGCTACAAAGAAGTCTCGCTTCCCATCGGTCAAAAGGGCCATGCTAAAAAAGTGTCAAAACCAGAAATGCAGGACAGGCCATGGAGAAATGGCAGCCTTGCTACGCTGATAGGCGGGATGTTAATTGCCAACAGCCACTCTGGAGAAGTGTACGGTGTGTCCTGAAACATCGAAAAAACACAGCTTAGGGAGCATAGGGCACGTCCACTCATGGGCGTATAAACTGGGAAAACTAAAAATCAGCAAGACACAGGCACCCCAAAGTTTAGGGCTGCTCTGTTGACAAGAACCTCCAGTTCATGACACCTTAAATATCCCAGGAAAGAGAAAAATGGATAAAGAAGTTGTGGTCCTTATGTACAATGGAATATCACTCAGACATGAAATCAATGTCATAAGGCTAGGAGAAGCAAGATGAGTGGATTTAGGTACGACGATTCCAAGTGAAATAAGTCACACAGAAAAAGACACTTATCATAAGGTATCACTTATAGAGGGAATGTAAAAACCGCTACACTTGAACTGAATTACAAAACAGAACAGAGTCACACGTTTAGAAAACACACTATGGCTGCTTAACGGGAAAGGTGAGGTGGAGTGATGCATAAAACAAGGGTTTCAAATTCGCTCAGATACCGTTCCATACACACAATATGTAATAAAAAAGACCTACTCCTTGCTCAGTGAACTGGACACAACACCCCCTATTCACCGCACAAGAATATACGTGACTAGTAAGAATCTTAAAACCTATGTATTGATACGTGTCTGGAAGTGAGTCAAGTGGGTGTAAAGCCGCTTAAACACAGCCGTGAAAAGCAGCTAAACCCCATTATAAAAATAAATTACTTTTAAAAACCCGTAAAACAAAGACAGTGAAAGAGAGAGAAATTTTACAAAATTCGTTCAGGGGCTGTGATGCAACCTGGATTGACCATATCTAGACCCACAGCTGGATGAGACATAAGGGTGGACACTCTTGGGGCTGAGAGGTTTGGTGAGGTTGGGTGAGCAAACGCAGACCCTTTAAAGTAATACTGCGTGGTACCCATCCCATGGGTCCCAAATCTCCAGGTTCAAGGGCATCTTCCTACATCGAAAACATGCATGAGAAACCCAGAAGATGGTACACCGTGTGATTTTGAAAGGTTTCCAAAATGAACCACATTTCTCATCTCCTTGTGCTGGGGTTCGCCTTTCCAGCTACTTTACTAGCAATCTCCCTACTTGGAGAATCAGCACCTTTAAGCTCCTGTTCCCTACAGGTTGCAATTTGTCCTGAGGATGAACGGGAAGAGGGGCAACCAATGAGAGACTAGATCTAGGTGTTGGGACAGGCACAGGTCACTCTTTTTTCCCAATAGGAAGAAGAATTAAACACAGGTTCAGCCTGCCGCCGGGAACCAGAATAGGGCCTGAGGCAATCCCGTGCTTTTGCGGCCAGCTCCCAAAAAAGACAGTTGAAAAATGGAGCTCAGGGGCACTGCAATTCACAAACCTGCTGAGTTATAAATGATAACTCTCGTCCACAAATATATTGAGGGAAGGCAACGAAGAGGATTTGAAAGCAAGGCAGAATTGCAGGAAACAGGTTTCAGGGGGTAGATTCGAATCGCCTTTAAAGCACATGAAAGGTGGCAAAACGTCGACAATGATGACCTTGGCCAAAAAGGGCGTATGCGTTGTTTCCTGAATATATTCAGGAAACAACGCATACGCCCTTTTTGGCCAACCAAGCAACCTGGAAAGGCAAATCAGCGCTACCAAGAATTCTTGCTTCCCATCGGTCAAAAGGGCCATGCTGCAAAAATTTTCAAAACCAGAAATGCAGGACAGGCCATGGAGAAATGGCAGCCTTGCTACGCTGATGGGAGGGATGTAAATTGCCAACAGCCACTCTGGAGAAGTGTACGGTGTGTCCTGAAACATCAAAAAAACACAGCTTAGGGAGCATAGGGCACGTCCACTCATGGGCGTATAAATTGGGAAAACTAAAAATCAGCAAGACACAGGCACCCCAAAGTTTAGGGCAGCTCTGTTGACAAGAACCTCCACTTCATGACACCGTAAATATCCCAGGAAAGAGAAAAATGGATAAAGAAGTTGTGGTCCTTATGTACAATGGAATATCACTCAGACATGAAATCAATGTCATAAGGCTAGTAGAAGCAAGATGAGTGGATTTAGGAACGACGATTCTAAGTGAAATAAGTCACACAGAAAAAGACACTTATCATAAGCTATCACTTAGAGAGGGAATGTAAAAACCGCTACACTTGAACTGAATTAAAAAACAGAACAGAGTCACACGTTTAGAAAACACACTATGGCTGCTTAACGGGAAAGGTGAGTTGGGGTGATGCATAAAACAAGGGTTTCAAATTCACTCAGATACCGTTCCATACACCCAATATGTAATAGACAAGACCAACTCCTTGCTCAGTGAACTGGACTCAACACCCCCTATTCACCGCACAATAATATGTCTGACTAGTAAGAATCGTAAAACCTATGTATTGATATCTCTCTGGAAGTGAGTCAAGTGGGTGTAAAGCCGCATAAACACAGCCGTGAAAGGCAGGTAAACCCCATTATAAAAATAAATTACTTTTAAAATCCCGTAAAAGAAAGACAGTGAAAGAGAGAGAAATTCTTACATAATTCGTTCAGGGGCTTTGATGCAACCTGGATTGACCATATCTAGACCCACAGCTGGATGAGACATAAGGGTGGACACTCTTGGGGCTGAGAGGTTGGGTGAGGTTGGGTGAGCAAACGCAGAACCTTTAAAGTAATACTGCGTGGTACCCATCCCATGGGTCCCAAATCTCCAGGTTCAAGGGCATCTTCCTACATCGAAAACATGCATGAGAAACCCAGAATAAGGTACACCGTGTGATTTTGAAAGGTTTCCAAAACGCACCTCATTTCTCATCTCCTTGTGCTCGGGTTCGCCATTCCAGGTACTTTACTAGCAATCTCCCTACTTGGAGAATCAGCACCTTTAACCTCCTGTTCTGTACAGGTTGCAATTTGTCCTGAGGATGAACGGGAAGAGGGGCAACCAATGAGAGACTAGATCTAGGTGTTGGGACAGGCACAGGTCACTCTATTTTCCCATCAGGATGAAGAATTAACCACAGGCTCAGCCTGCCCCCCGGAACCTGAATAGGGCCTGAGGCAATCCCGTGCTTTTGCGGCCAGCTCCCAAAAAAGACAGTTGAAAAATGGAGCTCAGGGTCACTGCCATTCACAAACCCGCAGAGTTATAAATGGTAACTCTCGTCCACAAATATATTGAGGGAAGGCAACGAAGAGGATTTGAAAGCAAGGCAGAATTGCAGGAAACATGTTTCAGGAGGTAGATACGAATCGCCTTTAAAGCACATGAAAAGTGGCAAAACGTCGACAGTGATGCCCTTGGCCAAAAAGGGCGTATGCGTTTTTTCCTGAATATATTCAGGAAAAAACGGATACGCCCTTTTTGGCCAACCAAGCAACCTGGAAAGGCAAATCAGCGCTACAAAGAAGTCTCGCTTCCCATCGGTCAAAAGGGCCATGCTGCAAAAAGTGTCAAAACCAGAAATGCAGGACAGGCCATGGAGAAATGGCAGCCTTGCTACGCTGATGGGCGGGATGTAAATTGCCAACAGCCACTCTGGAGAAGTGTACGGTGTGTCCTGAAACATCGAAAAAACAGCTTAGGGAGCATAGGGCACGTGCACTCATGGGCGTATAAATTGGGAAAACTAAAAATCAGCAAGACACAGGCACCCCAATGTTTAGGGCTGCTATGTTGACAAGAACCTCCACTTCATGACACCTTAAATATCCCAGGAAAGAGAAAAATGGATAAAGAAGTTGTGGTCCTTATGTACAAAGGAATATCACTCAGACATGAAATCAATGTCATAAGGCTAGTAGAAGCAAGATGAGTGGATTTAGGTATGACGATTCTAAGTGAACTAAGTCACACAGAAAAAGACACTTATCATAAGCTATCACTTATAGAGGGAATGTAAAAACCGCTACACTTGAACTGAATTACAAAGGGAACAGAGTCAAACGTTTAGAAAACACACTATGGCTGCTTAACGGGAAAGGTGAGGTGGGGTGATGCATAAAACAAGGGTTTCAAATTCGCTCAGATACCGTTCCATACACCCAATATGTAATAGAAAAGGCCTACTCCTTGCTCAGTGAACTGGAATCAACACCCCCTATTCACCGCACAAGAATATATCTGACTAGTAATAATCGTACAACCTATGTATTGATATCTCTCTGGAAGTGAGCCAAGTGGGTGTAAAGCCGCATAAACACAGCCGTGAAAGGCAGCTAAACCCCATAATAAAAATAAATTACTTTTAAAAACCCGTAAAAGAAAGACAGTGAAAGAGAGAGAAATTCTTACATAATTCGTTCAGGGGCTTTGATGCAACCTGGATTGACCATATCTAGACCCACAGCTGGATGAGACATAAGGGTGGATACTCTTGGGGCTGAGAGGTTGGGTGAGGTTGGGTGAGCAAACGCAGAACCTTTAAAGTAATACTGCGTGGTACCCATCCCATGGGTCCCAAATCTCCAGGTTCAAGGGCATCTTCCTACATCGAAAACATGCATGAGAAACCCAGAATAAGGTACACCGTGTGATTTTGAAAGGTTTCTAAAACGCACCTCATTTCTCATCTCCTTGTGCTCGGGTTCGCCATTCCAGGTACTTTACTAGCAATCTCCCTACTTGGACAATCTGCACCTTTAACCTCCTGTTCTGTACAGGTTGCAATTTGTCCTGAGGATGAACGGGAAGAGGGGCAACCAATGAGAGACTAGATCTAGGTGTTGGGACAGGCACAGGTCACTCTATTTTCCCATCAGGAAGAAGAATTAACCACAGGCTCAGCCTGCCCCCCGGAACCTGAATAGGGCCTGAGGCAATCCCGTGCTTTTGCGGCCAGCTCCCAAAAAAGACAGTTGAAAAATGGAGCTCAGGGGCACTGCCATTCACAAACCCGCAGAGTTATAAATGGTAACTCTTGTCCACAAATACATTGAGGGAAGGCAACGAAGAGGATTTGAAAGCAAGGCAGAATTGCAGGAAACATGTTTCAGGAGGTAGATTCGAATCGCCTTTAAAGCACATGAAAAGTGGCAAAACGTCGACAGTGATGCCCTTGGCCAAAAAGGGCGTATGCGTTTTTTCCTGAATATATTCAGGAAAAAACGCATACGCCCTTTTTGGCCAACCAAGCAACCTGGAAAGTCAAATCAGCGCTACAAAGAAGTCTCGCTTCCCATCGGTCAAAAGGGCCATGCTGCAAAAAGTGTCAAAACCAGAAATGCAGGACAGGCCATGGAGAAATGGCAGCCTTGCTACGCTGATGGGCGGGATGTAAATTGCCAACAGCCACTCTGGAGAAGTGTACGGTGTGTCCTGAAACATCGAAAAAACAGCTTAGGGAGCATAGGGAACGTGCACTCATGGGCGTATAAATTGGGAAAACTAAAAATCAGCAAGACACAGGCACCCCAATGTTTAGGGCTGCTATGTTGACAAGAACCTCCACTTCATGACACCTTAAATATCCCAGGAAAGAGAAAAATGGATAAAGAAGTTGTGGTCCTTATGTACAAAGGAATATCTCTCAGACATGAAATCAATGTCATAAGGCTAGTAGAATCAAGATGAGTGGATTTAGTTATGACGATTCTAAGTGAACTAAGTCACACAGAAAAAGACACTTATCATAAGCTATCACTTATAGAGGGAATGTAAAAACCGCTACACTTGAACTGAATTACAAAGGGAACAGATTCACACGTTTAGAAAACACACTATGGCTGCTTAACGGGAAAGGTGAGGTGGGGTGATGCATAAAACAAGGGTTTCAAATTCGCTCAGATACCGTTCCATACACCCAATATGTAATAGACAAGGCCTGCTCCTTGCTCAGTGAACTGGACTCAACACCCCCTATTCACCGCACAAGAATATATCTGACTAGTAATAATCGTAAAACCTATGTATTGATATCTCTCTGGACGTGAGCCAAGTGGGTGTAAAGCCGCATAAACACAGCCGTGAAAAGCAGCTAAACCCCATTATAAAAATAAATTACTATTAAAAAACCGTAAAACAAAGACAGTGAAAGAGAGGGAAATTCTTACAAAATTCGTTCAGGGGCTGTGATGCAACCTGGATTGACCATATCTAGACCCACACCTGGATGAGACATAAGGGTGGACACTCTTGGGGCTGAGAGGTTGGGTGAGGTTGGGTGAGCAAACTCAGACCCTTTAAAGTAATACTGCGTGGTACCCATCCCATGGGTCCCAAATCTCCAGGTTCAAGGGCATCTTCCTACATCGAAAACATGCATGAGAATCCCAGAAGATGGTACACCGTGTGATCGGGAAAGGTTTCTAAAACGCACCTCATTTCTCATCTCCTTGTGCTCGGGTTCGCCATTCCAGCTACTTTACTAGCAATCTCCCTTCTTGGAGAATCAGCACCTTTAACCTCCTGTTCTGTACAGGTTGCAATTTGTCCTGAGGATGAACGGGAAGAGGGGCAACCAATGAGAGACTAGATCTAGGTGTTGGGACAGGCACAGGTCACTCTATTTTCCCATCAGGAAGAAGAATTAACCACAGGCTCAGCCTGCCCCCCGGAACCTGAATAGGGCCTGAGGCAATCCCGTGCTTTTGCGGCCAGCTCCCAAAAAAGACAGTTGAAAAATGGAGCTCAGGGGCACTGCCATTCACAAACCCGCAGAGTTATAAAAGGTAACTCTCGTCAACAAATATATTGAGGGAAGGCAACGAAGAGGATTTGAAAGCAAGGCAGAATTGCAGGAAACATGTTTCAGGAGGTAGATTCGAATCGCCTTTAAAGCACATGAAAAGTGGCAAAACGTCGACAGTGATGCCCTTGGCCAAAAAGGGCGTATGCGTTTTTTCCTGAATATATTCAGGAAAAAACGGATACGCCCTTTTTGGCCAACCAAGCAACCTGGAAAGGCAAATCAGCGCTACAAAGAAGTCTCGCTTCCCATCGGTCAAAAGGGCCATGCTGCAAAAAGTGTCAAAACCAGAAATGCAGGACAGGCCATGGAGAAATGGCAGCCTTGCTACGCTGATGGGCGGGATGTAAATTGCCAACAGCCACTCTGGAGAAGTGTACGGTGTGTCCTGAAACATCGAAAAAACAGCTTAGGGAGCATAGGGCAAGTGCACTCATGGGCGTATAAATTGGGAAAACTAAAAATCAGCAAGACACAGGCACCCCAATGTTTAGGGCTGCTATGTTGACAAGAACCTCCACTTCATGACACCTTAAATATCCCAGGAAAGAGAAAAATGGATAAAGAAGTTGTGGTCCTTATGTACAAAGGAATATCTCTCAGACATGAAATCAATGTCATAAGGCTAGTAGAAGCAAGATGAGTGGATTTAGGTATGACGATTCTAAGTGAACTAAGTCACACAGAAAAAGACACTTATCAAAGGCTGTCACTTATAGAGGGAATGTAAAAACCGCTACATTTGAACTGAATTACAAAACAGAACAGAGTCACACGTTTAGAAAACACACTATGGCTGCTTAACGGGAAAGGTGAGGTGGGGTGATGCATAAAACAAGGGTTTCAAATTCGCTCAGATACCGTTCCATACACCCAATATGTAATAGACAAGACCTACTCCTTGCTCAGTGAACTGGACACAACACCCCCTATTCACCGCACAAGAATATACGTGACTAGTAAGAATCTTAAAACCTATGTATTGATACGTGTCTGGAAGTGAGTCAAGTGGGTGTAAAGCCGCTTAAACACAGCCGTGAAAAGCAGCTAAACCCCATTATAAAAATAAATTACTTTTAAAAACCCGTAAAACAAAGAGAGTGAAATTCTTACAAAATTCGTTCAGGGGCTGTGATGCAACCTGGATTGACCATATCTAGACCCACAGCTGGATGAGACATAAGGGTGGACACTCTTGGGGATGAGAGGTTTGGTGAGGTTGGGTGAGCAAACGCAGACCCTTTAAAGTAATACTGCGTGGTACCCATCCCATGGGTCCCAAATCTCCAGGTTCAAGGGCATCTTCCTACATCGAAAACATGCATGAGAAACTCAGAAGATGGTACACCGTGTGATTTTGAAAGGTTTCTAAAACGCACCCCATTTCTCACCTCCTTGTGCTCGGGTTCGCCTTTCCAGCTACTTTACTAGCAATCTCCCTACTTGCAGAATCAGCACCTTTAAGCTCCTGATCCATACAGGTTGCAAATTGTCCTGAGGATGAACGGGAAGAGGGGCAACCAATGAGAGACTATATCTAGGTGTTGGGACAGGCACAGGTCACTCTATTTTCCCATCAGGAAGAAGAATTAACCACAGGCTCAGCCTGCTGCCCAGAAGCACAATAGCGCCTGAGGCAATACTGCGCTTTTGCGGCCAGCTCCCAAAAAAGCGAGTTGAAAAATGGAGCTCAGGGACACTGCAATTCACAAACCCGCAGAGTTATAAAAGGTAACTCTCGTCAACAAATATATTGAGGGAAGGCAACGAAGAGGATTTGAAAGCAAGGCAGAATTGCAGGAAACATGTTTCAGGAGGTAGGTTCGAATCGCCTTTAAAGCACATGAAAAGCGGCAAAACGTCGACAATGATGCCCTTGGACAAAAAGGGCGTATGCGTTTTTTCCTGAATATATTCAGGAAAAAACGCATACGCCCTTTTTGGCCAACCAAGCAACCTGGAAAGGCAAATCAGCGCTACAAAGAAGTCTCGCTTCCCATCGGTCAAAAGGGCCATGCTAAAAAAGTGTCAAAACCAGAAATGCAGGACAGGCCATGGAGAAATGGCAGCCTTGCTACGCTGATAGGCGGGATGTTAATTGCCAACAGCCACTCTGGAGAAGTGTACGGTTTGTCCTGAAACATCGAAAAAACACAGCTTAGGGAGCATAGGGCACGTCCACTCATGGGCGTATAAATTGGGAAAAGTAAAAATCAGCAAGACACAGGCACCCCAAAGTTTAGGGCTGCTCTGTTGACAAGAACCTCCAGTTCATGACACCTTAAATATCCCAGGAAAGAGAAAAATGGATAAAGAAGTTGTGGTCCTTATGTACAATGGAATATCACTCAGACATGAAATCAATGTCATAAGGCTAGGAGAAGCAAGATGAGTGGATTTAGGTACGACGATTCCAAGTGAAATAAGTCACACAGAAAAAGACACTTATCATAAGGTATCACTTATAGAGGGAATGTAAAAACCGCTACACTTGAACTGAATTACAAAACAGAACAGAGTCACACGTTTAGAAAACACACTATGGCTGCTTAACGGGAAAGGTGAGGTGGGGTGATGCATAAAACAAGGGTTTCAAATTCGCTCAGATACTGTTCCATACACACAATATGTAATAAAAAAGACCTACTCCTTGCTCAGTGAACTGGACACAACACCCCCTATTCACCGCACAAGAATATACGTGACTAGTAAGAATCTTAAAACCTATGTATTGATATCTGTCTGGAAGTGAGTCAAGTGGGTGTAAAGCTGCATAAACACAGCCGTGAAAAGCAGCTAAACCCCATTATAAAAATAAATTACTTTTAAAAACCCGTAAAACAAAGACAGTGAAAGAGAGAGAAATTTTACAAAATTCGTTCAGGGGCTGTGATGCAACCTGGATTGACCATATCTAGACCCACAGCTGGATGAGACATAAGGGTGGACACTCTTGGGGCTGAGAGGTTTGGTGAGGTTGGGTGAGCAAACGCAGACCCTTTAAAGTAATACTGCGTGGTACCCATCCCATGGGTCCCAAATCTCCAGGTTCAAGGGCATCTTCCTACATCGAAAACATGCATGAGAAACCCAGAAGATGGTACACCGTGTGATTTTGAAAGGTTTCCAAAATGAACCACATTTCTCATCTCCTTGTGCTGGGGTTCGCCTTTCCAGCTACTTTACTAGCAATCTCCCTACTTGGAGAATCAGCACCTTTAAGCTCCTGTTCCCTACAGGTTGCAATTTGTCCTGAGGATGAACGGGAAGAGGGGCAACCAATGAGAGACTAGATCTAGGTGTTGGGACAGGCACAGGTCACTCTTTTTTCCCAATAGGAAGAAGAATTAAACACAGGTTCAGCCTGCCGCCGGGAACCAGAATAGGGCCTGAGGCAATCCCGTGCTTTTGCGGCCAGCTCCCAAAAAAGACAGTTGAAAAATGGAGCTCAGGGGCACTGCAATTCACAAACCTGCTGAGTTATAAATGATAACTCTCGTCCACAAATATATTGAGGGAAGGCAACGAAGAGGATTTGAAAGCAAGGCAGAATTGCAGGAAACAGGTTTCAGGGGGTAGATTCGAATCGCCTTTAAAGCACATGAAAGGTGGCAAAACGTCGACAATGATGACCTTGGCCAAAAAGGGCGTATGCGTTGTTTCCTGAATATATTCAGGAAACAACGCATACGCCCTTTTTGGCCAACCAAGCAACCTGGAAAGGCAAATCAGCGCTACCAAGAATTCTTGCTTGCCATCGGTCAAAAGGGCCATGCTGCAAAAATTTTCAAAACCAGAAATGCAGGACAGGCCATGGAGAAATGGCAGCCTTGCTACGCTGATGGGAGGGATGTAAATTGCCAACAGCCACTCTGGAGAAGTGTACGGTGTGTCCTGAAACATCAAAAAAACACAGCTTAGGGAGCATAGGGCACGTCCACTCATGGGCGTATAAATTGGGAAAACTAAAAATCAGCAAGACACAGGCACCCCAAAGTTTAGGGCAGCTCTGTTGACAAGAACCTCCACTTCATGACACCGTAAATATCCCAGGAAAGAGAAAAATGGATAAAGAAGTTGTGGTCCTTATGTACAATGGAATATCACTCAGACATGAAATCAATGTCATAAGGCTAGTAGAAGCAAGATGAGTGGATTTAGGAACGACGATTCTAAGTGAAATAAGTCACACAGAAAAAGACACTTATCATAAGCTATCACTTAGAGAGGGAATGTAAAAACCGCTACACTTGAACTGAATTAAAAAACAGAACAGAGTCACACGTTTAGAAAACACACTATGGCTGCTTAACGGGAAAGGTGAGTTGGGGTGATGCATAAAAAAAGGGTTTCAAATTCACTCAGATACCGTTCCATACACCCAATATGTAATAGACAAGACCAACTCCTTGCTCAGTGAACTGGACTCAACACCCCCTATTCACCGCACAATAATATGTCTGACTAGTAAGAATCGTAAAACCTATGTATTGATATCTCTCTGGAAGTGAGTCAAGTGGGTGTAAAGCCGCATAAACACAGCCGTGAAAGGCAGCTAAACCCCATTATAAAAATAAATTACTTTTAAAATCCCGTAAAAGAAAGACAGTGAAAGAGAGAGAAATTCTTACATAATTCGTTCAGGGGCTTTGATGCAACCTGGATTGACCATATCTAGACCCACAGCTGGATGAGACATAAGGGTGGACACTCTTGGGGCTGAGAGGTTGGGTGAGGTTGGGTGAGCAAACGCAGAACCTTTAAAGTAATACTGCGTGGTACCCATCCCATGGGTCCCAAATCTCCAGGTTCAAGGGCATCTTCCTACATCGAAAACATGCATGAGAAACCCAGAATAAGGTACACCGTGTGATTTTGAAAGGTTTCCAAAACGCACCTCATTTCTCATCTCCTTGTGCTCGGGTTCGCCATTCCAGGTACTTTACTAGCAATCTCCCTACTTGGAGAATCAGCACCTTTAACCTCCTGTTCTGTACAGGTTGCAATTTGTCCTGAGGATGAACGGGAAGAGGGGCAACCAATGAGAGACTAGATCTAGGTGTTGGGACAGGCACAGGTCACTCTATTTTCCCATCAGGATGAAGAATTAACCACAGGCTCAGCCTGCCCCCCGGAACCTGAATAGGGCCTGAGGCAATCCCGTGCTTTTGCGGCCAGCTCCCAAAAAAGACAGTTGAAAAATGGAGCTCAGGGTCACTGCCATTCACAAACCCGCAGAGTTATAAATGGTAACTCTCGTCCACAAATATATTGAGGGAAGGCAACGAAGAGGATTTGAAAGCAAGGCAGAATTGCAGGAAACATGTTTCAGGAGGTAGATACGAATCACCTTTAAAGCACATGAAAAGTGGCAAAACGTCGACAGTGATGCCCTTGGCCAAAAAGGGCGTATGCGTTTTTTCCTGAATATATTCAGGAAAAAACGGATACGCCCTTTTTGGCCAACCAAGCAACCTGGAAAGGCAAATCAGCGCTACAAAGAAGTCTCGCTTCCCATCGGTCAAAAGGGCCATGCTGCAAAAAGTGTCAAAACCAGAAATGCAGGACAGGCCATGGAGAAATGGCAGCCTTGCTACGCTGATGGGCGGGATGTAAATTGCCAACAGCCACTCTGGAGAAGTGTACGGTGTGTCCTGAAACATCGAAAAAACAGCTTAGGGAGCATAGGGCACGTGCACTCATGGGCGTATAAATTGGGAAAACTAAAAATCAGCAAGACACAGGCACCCCAATGTTTAGGGCTGCTATGTTGACAAGAACCTCCACTTCATGACACCTTAAATATCCCAGGAAAGAGAAAAATGGATAAAGAAGTTGTGGTCCTTATGTACAAAGGAATATCACTCAGACATGAAATCAATGTCATAAGGCTAGTAGAAGCAAGATGAGTGGATTTAGGTATGACGATTCTAAGTGAACTAAGTCACACAGAAAAAGACACTTATCATAAGCTATCACTTATAGAGGGAATGTAAAAACCGCTACACTTGAACTGAATTACAAAGGGAACAGAGTCAAACGTTTAGAAAACACACTATGGCTGCTTAACGGGAAAGGTGAGGTGGGGTGATGCATAAAACAAGGGTTTCAAATTCGCTCAGATACCGTTCCATACACCCAATATGTAATAGACAAGGCCTACTCCTTGCTCAGTGAACTGGAATCAACACCCCCTATTCACCGCACAAGAATATATCTGACTAGTAATAATCGTAAAACCTATGTATTGATATCTCTCTGGAAGTGAGCCAAGTGGGTGTAAAGCCGCATAAACACAGCCGTGAAAGGCAGCTAAACCCCATAATAAAAATAAATTACTTTTAAAAACCCGTAAAAGAAAGACAGTGAAAGAGAGAGAAATCCTTACATAATTCGTTCAGGGGCTTTGATGCAACCTGGATTGACCATATCTAGACCCACAGCTGGATGAGACATAAGGGTGGATACTCTTGGGGCTGAGAGGTTGGGTGAGGTTGGGTGAGCAAACGCAGAACCTTTAAAGTAATACTGCGTGGTACCCATCCCATGGGTCCCAAATCTCCAGGTTCAAGGGCATCTTGCTACATCGAAAACATGCATGAGGAACCCAGAATAAGGTACACCGTGTGATTTTGAAAGGTTTCTAAAACGCACCCCATTTCTCACCTCCTTGTGCTCGGGTTCGCCTTTCCAGCTACTTTACTAGCAATCTCCCTACTTGCAGAATCAGCACCTTTAAGCTCCTGATCCATACAGGTTGCAAATTGTCCTGAGGATGAACGGGAAGAGGGGCAACCAATGAGAGACTATATCTAGGTGTTGGGACAGGCACAGGTCACTCTATTTTCCCATCAGGAAGAAGAATTAACCACAGGCTCAGCCTGCTGCCCAGAAGCACAATAGCGCCTGAGGCAATACTGCGCTTTTGCGGCCAGCTCCCAAAAAAGCGAGTTGAAAAATGGAGCTCAGGGACACTGCAATTCACAAACCCGCAGAGTTATAAATGATAAGTCTCGTCCAAAAATATATTGAGGGAAGGCAACGAAGAGGATTTGAAAGCAAGGCAGAATTGCAGGAAACAGATTTCAGGAGGTAGATTCGAATTGCCTTTAAAGCACATGAAAAGCGGCAAAACGTCGACAATGATGCCCTTGGACAAAAAGGGCGTATGCGTTTTTTCCTGAATATATTCAGGAAAAAACGCATACGCCCTTTTTGGCCAACCAAGCAACCTGGAAAGGCAAATCAGCGCTACAAAGAAGTCTCGCTTCCCATCGGTCAAAAGGGCCATGCTAAAAAAGTGTCAAAACCAGAAATGCAGGACAGGCCATGGAGAAATGGCAGCCTTGCTACGCTGATAGGCGGGATGTTAATTGCCAACAGCCACTCTGGAGAAGTGTACGGTGTGTCCTGAAACATCGAAAAAACACAGCTTAGGGAGCATAGGGCACGTCCACTCATGGGCGTATAAATTGGGAAAACTAAAAATCAGCAAGACACAGGCACCCCAAAGTTTAGGGCTGCTCTGTTGACAAGAACCTCCAGTTCATGACACCTTAAATATCCCAGGAAAGAGAAAAATGCATAAAGAAGTTGTGGTCCTTATGTACAATGGAATATCACTCAGACATGAAATCAATGTCATAAGGATAGGAGAAGCAAGATGAGTGGATTTAGGTACGACGATTCCAAGTGAAATAAGTCACACAGAAAAAGACACTTATCATAAGGTATCACTTATAGAGGGAATGTAAAAACCGCTACACTTGAACTGAATTACAAAACAGAACAGAGTCACACGTTTAGAAAACACACTATGGCTGCTTAACGGGAAAGGTGAGGTGGGGTGATGCATAAAACAAGGGTTTCAAATTCGCTCAGATACCGTTCCATACACACAATATGTAATAAAAAAGACCTACTCCTTGCTCAGTGAACTGGACACAACACCCCCTATTCACCGCACAAGAATATACGTGACTAGTAAGAATCTTAAAACCTATGTATTGATACGTGTCTGGAAGTGAGTCAAGTGGGTGTAAAGCCGCTTAAACACAGCCGTGAAAAGCAGCTAAACCCCATTATAAAAATAAATTACTTTTAAAAACCCGTAAAACAAAGACAGTGAAAGAGAGAGAAATTTTACAAAATTCGTTCAGGGGCTGTGATGCAACCTGGATTGACCATATCTAGACCCACAGCTGGATGATACATAAGGGTGGACACTCTTGGGGCTGAGAGGTTTGGTGAGGTTGGGTGAGCAAACGCAGACCCTTTAAAGTAATACTGCGTGGTACCCATCCCATGGGTCCCAAATCTCCAGGTTCAAGGGCATCTTCCTACATCGAAAACATGCATGAGAAACCCAGAAGATGGTACACCGTGTGATTTTGAAAGGTTTCCAAAATGAACCACATTTCTCATCTCCTTGTGCTGGGGTTCGCCTTTCCAGCTACTTTACTAGCAATCTCCCTACTTGGAGAATCAGCACCTTTAAGCTCCTGTTCCCTACAGGTTGCAATTTGTCCTGAGGATGAACGGGAAGAGGGGCAACCAATGAGAGACTAAATCTAGGTGTTGGGACAGGCACAGGTCACTCTTTTTTCCCAATAGGAAGAAGAATTAAACACAGGTTCAGCCTGCCGCCGGGAACCAGAATAGGGCCTGAGGCAATCCCGTGCTTTTGCGGCCAGCTCCCAAAAAAGACAGTTGAAAAATGGAGCTCAGGGGCACTGCAATTCACAAACCTGCTGAGTTATAAATGATAACTCTCGTCCACAAATATATTGAGGGAAGGCAACGAAGAGGATTTGAAAGCAAGGCAGAATTGCAGGAAACAGGTTTCAGGGGGTAGATTCGAATCGCCTTTAAAGCACATGAAAGGTGGCAAAACGTCGACAATGATGACCTTGGCCAAAAAGGGCGTATGCGTTGTTTCCTGAATATATTCAGGAAACAACGCATACGCCCTTTTTGGCCAACCAAGCAACCTGGAAAGGCAAATCAGCGCTACCAAGAATTCTTGCTTCCCATCGGTCAAAAGGGCCATGCTGCAAAAATTTTCAAAACCAGAAATGCAGGACAGGCCATGGAGAAATGGCAGCCTTGCTACGCTGATGGGAGGGATGTAAATTGCCAACAGCCACTCTGGAGAAGTGTACGGTGTGTCCTGAAACATCAAAAAAACACAGCTTAGGGAGCATAGGGCACGTCCACTCATGGGCGTATAAATTGGGAAAACTAAAAATCAGCAAGACACAGGCACCCCAAAGTTTAGGGCAGCTCTGTTGACAAGAACCTCCACTTCATGACACCGTAAATATCCCAGGAAAGAGAAAAATGGATAAAGAAGTTGTGGTCCTTATGTACAATGGAATATCACTCAGACATGAAATCAATGTCATAAGGCTAGTAGAAGCAAGATGAGTGGATTTAGGAACGACGATTCTAAGTGAAATAAGTCACACAGAAAAAGACACTTATCATAAGCTATCACTTAGAGAGGGAATGTAAAAACCGCTACACTTGAACTGAATTAAAAAACAGAACAGAGTCACACGTTTAGAAAACACACTATGGCTGCTTAACGGGAAAGGTGAGTTGGGGTGATGCATAAAACAAGGGTTTCAAATTCACTCAGATACCGTTCCATACACCCAATATGTAATAGACAAGACCAACTCCTTGCTCAGTGAACTGGACTCAACACCCCCTATTCACCGCACAATAATATGTCTGACTAGTAAGAATCGTAAAACCTATGTATTGATATCTCTCTGGAAGTGAGTCAAGTGGGTGTAAAGCCGCATAAACACAGCCGTGAAAGGCAGCTAAACCCCATTATAAAAATAAATTACTTTTAAAATCCCGTAAAAGAAAGACAGTGAAAGAGAGAGAAATTCTTACATAATTCGTTCAGGGGCTTTGATGCAACCTGGATTGACCATATCTAGACCCACAGCTGGATGAGACATAAGGGTGGACACTCTTGGGGCTGAGAGGTTGGGTGAGGTTGGGTGAGCAAACGCAGAACCTTTAAAGTAATACTGCGTGGTACCCATCCCATGGGTCCCAAATCTCCAGGTTCAAGGGCATCTTCCTACATCGAAAACATGCATGAGAAACCCAGAATAAGGTACACCGTGTGATTTTGAAAGGTTTCCAAAACGCACCTCATTTCTCATCTCCTTGTGCTCGGGTTCGCCATTCCAGGTACTTTACTAGCAATCTCCCTACTTGGAGAATCAGCACCTTTAACCTCCTGTTCTGTACAGGTTGCAATTTGTCCTGAGGATGAACGGGAAGAGGGGCAACCAATGAGAGACTAGATCTAGGTGTTGGGACAGGCACAGGTCACTCTATTTTCCCATCAGGATGAAGAATTAACCACAGGCTCAGCCTGCCCCCCGGAACCTGAATAGGGCCTGAGGCAATCCCGTGCTTTTGCGGCCAGCTCCCAAAAAAGACAGTTGAAAAATGGAGCTCAGGGTCACTGCCATTCACAAACCCGCAGAGTTATAAATGGTAACTCTCGTCCACAAATATATTGAGGGAAGGCAACGAAGAGGATTTGAAAGCAAGGCAGAATTGCAGGAAACATGTTTCAGGAGGTAGATACGAATCGCCTTCAAAGCACATGAAAATTGGCAAAACGTCGACAGTGATGCCCTTGGCCAAAAAGGGCGTATGCGTTTTTTCCTGAATATATTCAGGAAAAAACGGATACGCCCTTTTTGGCCAACCAAGCAACCTGGAAAGGCAAATCAGCGCTACAAAGAAGTCTCGCTTCCCATCGGTGAAAAGGGCCATGCTGCAAAAAGTGTCAAAACGAGAAATGCAGGACAGGCCATGGAGAAATGGCAGCCTTGCTACGCTGATGGGCGGGATGTAAATTGCCAACAGCCACTCTGGAGAAGTGTACGGTGTGTCCTGAAACATCGAAAAAACAGCTTAGGGAGCATAGGGCACGTGCACTCATGGGCGTATAAATTGGGAAAACTAAAAATCAGCAAGACACAGGCACCCCAAAGTTTAGGGCTGCTATGTTGACAAGAACCTCCACTTCATGACACCTTAAATATCCCAGGAAAGAGAAAAATGGATAAAGAAGTTGTGGTCCTTATGTACAAAGGAATATCACTCAGACATGAAATCAATGTCATAAGGCTAGTAGAAGCAAGATGAGTGGATTTAGGTATGACGATTCTAAGTGAACTAAGTCACACAGAAAAAGACACTTATCATAAGCTATCACTTATAGAGGGAATGTAAAAACCGCTACACTTGAACTGAATTACAAAGGGAACAGAGTCAAACGTTTAGAAAACACACTATGGCTGCTTAACGGGAAAGGTGAGGTGGGGTGATGCATAAAACAAGGGTTTCAAATTCGCTCAGATACCGTTCCATACACCCAATATGTAATAGACAAGGCCTACTCCTTGCTCAGTGAACTGGAATCAACACCCCCTATTCACCGCACAAGAATATATCTGACTAGTAATAATCGTAAAACCTATGTATTGATATCTCTCTGGAAGTGAGCCAAGTGGGTGTAAAGCCACATAAACACAGCCGTGAAAGGCAGCTAAACCCCATAATAAAAATAAATTACTTTTAAAAACCCGTAAAAGAAAGACAGTGAAAGAGAGAGAAATTCTTACATAATTCGTTCAGGGGCTTTGATGCAACCTGGATTGACCATATCTAGACCCACAGCTGGATGAGACATAAGGGTGGATACTCTTGGGGCTGAGAGGTTGGGTGAGGTTGGGTGAGCAAACGCAGAACCTTTAAAGTAATACTGCGTGGTACCCATCCCATGGGTCCCAAATCTCCAGGTTCAAGGGCATCTTCCTACATCGAAAACATGCATGAGAAACCCAGAATAAGGTACACCGTGTGATTTTGAAAGGTTTCTAAAACGCACCTCATTTCTCATCTCCTTGTGCTCGGGTTCGCCATTCCAGGTACTTTACTAGCAATCTCCCTACTTGGAGAATCTGCACCTTTAACCTCCTGTTCTGTACAGGTTGCAATTTGTCCTGAGGATGAACGGGAAGAGGGGCAACCAATGAGAGACTAGATCTAGGTGTTGGGACAGGCACAGGTCACTCTATTTTCCCATCAGGAAGAAGAATTAACCACAGGCTCAGCCTGCCCCCCGGAACCTGAATAGGGCCTGAGGCAATCCCGTGCTTTTGCGGCCAGCTCCCAAAAAAGACAGTTGAAAAATGGAGCTCAGGGGCACTGCCATTCACAAACCCGCAGAGTTATAAATGGTAACTCTTGTCCACAAATATATTGAGGGAAGGCAACGAAGAGGATTTGAAAGCAAGGCAGAATTGCAGGAAACATGTTTCAGGAGGTAGATTCGAATCGCCTTTAAAGCACATGAAAAGTGGCAAAACGTCGACAGTGATGCCCTTGGCCAAAAAGGGCGTATGCGTTTTTTCCTGAATATATTCAGGAAAAAACGCATACGCCCTTTTTGGCCAACCAAGCGACCTGGAAAGTCAAATCAGCGCTACAAAGAAGTCTCGCTTCCCATCGGTCAAAAGGGCCATGCTGCAAAAAGTGTCAAAACCAGAAATGCAGGACAGGCCATGGAGAAATGGCAGCCTTGCTACGCTGATGGGCGGGATGTAAATTGCCAACAGCCACTCTGGAGAAGTGTACGGTGTGTCCTGAAACATCGAAAAAACAGCTTAGGGAGCATAGGGAACGTGCACTCATGGGCGTATAAATTGGGAAAACTAAAAATCAGCAAGACACAGGCACCCCAATGTTTAGGGCTGCTATGTTGACAAGAACCTCCACTTCATGACACCTTAAATATCCCAGGAAAGAGAAAAATGGATAAAGAAGTTGTGGTCCTTATGTACAAAGGAATATCTCTCAGAAATGAAATCAATGTCATAAGGCTAGTAGAAGCAAGATGAGTGGATTTAGTTATGACGATTCTAAGTGAACTAAGTCACACAGAAAAAGACACTTATCATAAGCTATCACTTATAGAGGGAATGTAAAAACCGCTACACTTGAACTGAATTACAAAGGGAACAGATTCACACGTTTAGAAAACACACTATGGCTGCTTAACGGGAAAGGTGAGGTGGGGTGATGCATAAAACAAGGGTTTCAAATTCGCTCAGATACCGTTCCATACACCCAATATGTAATAGACAAGGCCTGCTCCTTGCTCAGTGAACTGGACTCAACACCCCCTATTCACCGCACAAGAATATATCTGACTAGTAATAATCGTAAAACCTATGTATTGATATCTGTCTGGAAGTGAGCCAAGTGGGTGTAAAGCCGCATAAACACAGCCGTGAAAAGCAGCTAAACCCCATTATAAAAATAAATTACTATTAAAAAACCGTAAAACAAAGACAGTGAAAGAGAGAGAAATTCTTACAAAATTCGTTCAGGGGCTGTGATGCAACCTGGATTGACCATATCTAGACCCACACCTGGATGAGACATAAGGGTGGACACTCTTGGGGCTGAGCGGTAGGGTGAGGTTGGGTGAGCAAACTCAGACCCTTTAAAGTAATACTGCGTGGTACCCATCCCATGGGTCCCAAATCTCCAGGTTCAAGGGCATCTTCCTACATCGAAAACATGCATGAGAATCCCAGAAGATGGTACACCGTGTGATCGGGAAAGGTTTCTAAAACGCACCTCATTTCTCATCTCCTTGTGCTCGGGTTCGCCATTCCAGCTACTTTACTAGCAATCTCCCTTCTTGGAGAATCAGCACCTTTAACCTCCTGTTCTGTACAGGTTGCAATTTGTCCTGAGGATGAACGGGAAGAGGGGCAACCAATGAGAGACTAGATGTAGGTGTTGGGACAGGCACATGTCACTCTATTTTCCCATCAGGAAGAAGAATTAACCACAGGCTCAGCCTGCCGCCGGGAAGCAGAATAGTGCCTGAGGCAATCCCGCACTTCTGCGGCCACCTCCCAAAAAAGCCAGTTGAAAAATGGAGCACATGGGCACTGAAATTCACAAACCTGCAGAGTTATAAATGATAACTCTCGTCCACAAATATATTGAGGGAAGGCAACGAAGAGTATTTGAAAGCAAGGCAGAATTGCAGGAAACAGGTTTCAGGAGGTAGATTCGAATCGGCTTTAAAGCACATGAAAAGCGGCAAAACGTCGACAATGATGCCCTTGGCCAAAAAGGGCGTATGCGTGTTTTCCTGAATATATTCAGGGAAAAACGCATACGCCCTTTTTGGCCAACCAAGCAACCTGGAAAGGCAAATCAGCGCTACAATGAAGTCTCGCTTCCCATCGGTCAAAAGGGACATGCTGCAAAAAGTGTAAAAACCAGAAATGCAGGACAGGCCATGGAGAAATGGCAGCCTTGCTACGCTGATGGGCGGGATGTAAATTGCCAACAGCCACTCTGGAGAAGTGTACGGTGTGTCCTGAAACATCAAAAAAACACAGCTTAGGGAGCGTAGGGCACGTCCACTCATGGGCGTATAAATTGGGAAAACTAAAAATCAGCAAGACACAGGCACCCCAAAGTTTAGGGCTGCTCTGTTGACAAGAACCTCCACTTCATGACACCTTAAGTATCCCAGGAAAGAGAAAAATGGATAAAGAAGTTGTGGTCCTTATGTACAATGGAATATCACTCAGACATGAAATCAATGTCATAAGGCTAGTAGAAGCAAGATGAGTGGATTTAGGAACGACGATTCTAAGTGAAATAAGTCACACAGAAAAAGACACTTATCATAAGCTATCACTTATAGAGGGAATATAAAAACCGCTACACTTGAACTGAATTACAAATCAGAACAGAGTCACACGTTTAGAAAACACACTATGGCTGCTTAACGGGAAAGGTGAGGTGGGGTGAGGCATAAAACAAGGGTTTCAAATTCGCTCAGATACCGTTCCATACACCCAATATGTAATAGACAAGACCTACTCCTTGCTCAGTGAACAGGACTCAACACCCCCTATTCACCGCACAAGAATATATGTGACTAGTAAGAATCTTAAAACCTATGTATTGATATCTGTCTGGAAGTGAGTCAAGTGGGTGTAAAGCCGCATAAACACAGCCGTGAAAAGCAGCTAAACCCCATTATAAAAATAAATTACTTTTAAAAACCCGTAAAACAAAGACAGTGAAAGAGAGCGAAATTATTACAAAATTCGTTCAGAGGCTGTGATGCAACCTGGATTGACCATATCTAGACCCACAGCTGGATGAGACATAAGGGTGGACACTCTTGGGGCTGAAAGGTTGGGTGAGGTTGGGTGAGCAAACGCAGACCCTTTAAAGTAATACTGCCTGGTACCCATCCCATGGGTCCCAAATCTCCAGGTTCAAGGGCATCTTCCTACATCGAAAACATGCATGAGAAACCCAGAAGATGGTACACCGTGTGATTTTGAAAGGTTTCTAATACGCACCTCATTTCTCATCTCCTTGTGCTCGGGTTCGCCTTTCCAGCTACTTTACTAGCAATCTCCCTACTTGGAGAATCAGCACCTTTAAGCTCCTGTTCCCTACAGGTTGCAATTTGTCCTGAGGATGAACGGGAATAGGGGCAACCAATGAGAGACTAGATCTAGGTGTTGGGACAGGCACAGCTCACTCTATTTTCCCATCAGGAAGAAGAATTAAACACAGGCTCAGCCTGCCGCAGGGAACCAGAATAGGGCCTGAGGCAATCCCGTGCTTTTGCGGCCAGCTCCCAAAAAAGACAGTTGAAAAATGGAGCTCAGGGGCACTGCAATTTACAAACCTGCTGAGTTATAAATGATAACTCTCGTCCACAAATATATTGAGGGAAGGCAACGAAGAGTATTTGAAAGCAAGGCAGAATTGCAGGAAACAGGTTTCAGGAGGTAGATTCGAATCGGCTTTAAAGCACATGAAAAGCGGCAAAACGTCGACAATGATGCCCTTGGCCAAAAAGGGCGTATGCGTTTTTTCCTGAATATATTCAGGAAAAAACGCATACGCCCTTTTTGGCCAACCAAGCAACCTGGAAAGGCAAATCAGCGCTACAATGAAGTCTCGCTTCCCATCGGTCAAAAGGGACATGCTGCAAAAAGTGTAAAAACCAGAAATGCAGGACAGGCCATGGAGAAATGGCAGCCTTGCTACGCTGATTGGCGGGATGTAAATTGCCAACAGCCACACTGGAGAAGTGTACGGTGTGTCCTGAAACATCGAAAAAAAACAGCTTAGGGAGCATAGGGCACGTCCACTCATGGGCGTATAAATTGGGAAAACTAAAAATCAGCAAGACACAGGCACCCCAAAGTTTAGGGCTGCTCTGTTGACAAGAACCTCCACTTCATGACACCTTAAATATCCCAGGAAAGAGAAAAATGGATAAAGAAGTTGTGGTCCTTATGTACAATGGAATATCACTCAGACATGAAATCAATGTCATAAGGCAAGTAGAAGCAAGATGAGTGGATTTAGGAACGACGATTCTAAGTGAAATAAGTCACACAGAAAAAGACACTTATCATAAGCTATCACTTATAGAGGGAATGTAAAAACCGCTACACTTGAACTGAATTACAAAACAGAACATAGTCACACGTTTAGAAAACACACTATGGCTGCTTAACGGGAAAGGTGAGGTGGGGTGATGCATAAAACAAGGGTTTCAAATTCGCTCAGACACCGTTCCATACACCCAATATGTAATAGACAAGACCTACTCCTTGCTCAGTGAACTGGACTCAACACCCCCTATTCACCGCACAAGAATATATGTGACTAGTAAGAATTGTAAAACCTATGTATTGATATCTCTCTGGAAGTGAGTCAAGTGGGTGTAAAGCCGCATAAACACAACCGTGAAAAGCAGCTAAACCCCATTAAAAAAATAAATTACTTTTAAAAACCCGTAAAACAAAGACAGTGAAAGAGAGAGAAATTCTTACAAAATTCGTTCAGAGGCTGTGATGCAACCTGGATTGACCATATCTAGACCCACAGCTGGATGAGACATAAGGGTGGACACTCTTGGGGCTGAGAGTTTTGGTGAGGTTGGGTGAGCAAACGCAGAACCTTTAAAGTAATACTGCATGGTACCCATTCCATGGGTCCCAAATCTCCAGGTTCAAGGGCATCTTCCTACATCGAAAACATGCATGAGAAACCCAGAAGATGGTATACCGTGTGATTTTGAAAGGTTTCTAAAACGCAGCTCATTTCTCATCTCCTTGTGCTCGGGTTCGCCTTTCCAGCTAATTTACTAGCAATCTCCCTACTTGGAGAATCAGCACCTTTAAGCTCCTGTTCCCTACAGGTTGCAATTTGTCCTGAGGATGAACGGGAAGAGGGGCAACCAATGAGAGATTAGATCTAGGTGTTGGGACAGGCACAGGTCACTCTATTTTCCCATCAGGAAGAAGAATTAACCACAGGCTCAGCCTGCCGCCAGGAACCAGAATAGGGGCTGAGGCAATCCCGTGCTTTTGCGGCCAGCTCCCAAAAAAGACAGTTTGAAAATGGAGCTCAGGGGCACTGCAATTCACAAACCTGCTGAGTTATAAATGATAACTCTCGTACACAAATATATTGAGGGAAGGCAACGAAGAGGATTTGAAAGCAAGGCAGAATAGCAGGAAACAGGTTTCAGGAGGTAGATTCGAATCACCTTTAAAGCACATGAAAAGTGGCAAAACGTCGACAATGATGCCCTTGGCCAAAAAGGGCGTATGCGTTTTTTCCTGAATATATTCAGGAAAAAACGGATACGCCCTTTTTGGCCAACCAAGCAACCTGGAATGGCAAATCAGCGCTACAAAGAAGTCTCGCTTCCCATCGGTCAAAAGGGCCATGCTGCAAAAAGTGTCAAAACCAGAAATGCAGGACAGACCATGGAGAAATGGCAGCCTTGCTACGCTGATGGGCGGGATGTAAATTGCCAACAGCCACTCTGGAGAAGTGTACGGTGTGTCCTGAAACATCAAAAAAACACAGCTTAGGGAGCGTAGGGCACGTCCACTCATGGGCGTATAAATTGGGAAAACTAAAAATCAGCAAGACACAGGCACCCCAAAGTTTAGGGCTGCTCTGTTGACAAGAACCTCCACTTCATGACACCTTAAGTATCCCAGGAAAGAGAAAAATGGATAAAGAAGTTGTGGTCCTTATGTACAATGGAATATCACTCAGAAATGAAATCAATGTCATAAGGCTAGTAGAAGCAAGATGAGTGGATTTAGGAACGACGATTCTAAGTGAAATAAGTCACACAGAAAAAGACACTTATCATAAGCTATCACTTATAGAGGGAATATAAAAACCGCTACACTTGAACTGAATTACAAATCAGAACAGAGTCACACGTTTAGAAAACACACTATGGCTGCTTAACGGGAAAGGTGAGGTAGGGTGAGGCATAAAACAAGGGTTTCAAATTCGCTCAGATACCGTTCCATACACCCAATATGTAATAGACAAGACCTACTCCTTGCTCAGTGAACAGGACTCAACACCCCCTATTCACCGCACAAGAATGTATGTGACTAGTAAGAATCTTAAAACCTATGTATTGATATCTGTCTGGAAGTGAGTCAAGTGGGTGTAAAGCTGCATAAACACAGCCGTGAAAAGCAGCTAAACCCCATTATAAAAATAAATTACTTTTAAAAACCCGTAAAACAAAGACAGTGAAAGAGAGAGAAATTATTACAAAATTCGTTCAGAGGCTGTGATGCAACCTGGATTGACCATATCTAGACCCACAGCTGGATGAGACATAAGGGTGGACACTCTTGGGGCTGAAAGGTTGGGTGAGGTTGGGTGAGCAAACGCAGACCCTTTAAAGTAATACTGCGTGGTACCCATCCCATGGGTCCCAAATCTCCAGGTTCAAGGGCATCTTCCTACATCGAAAACATGCATGAGAAACCCAGAAGATGGTACACCGTGTGATTTTGAAAGGTTTCTAATACGCACCTCATTTCTCATCTCCTTGTGCTCGGGTTCGCATTTCCAGCTACTTTACTAGCAATCTCCCTACTTGGAGAATCAGCACCTTTAAGCTCCTGTTCCCTACAGGTTGCAATTTGTCCTGAGGATGAACGGGAATAGGGGCAACCAATGAGAGACTAGATCTAGGTGTTGGGACAGGCACAGCTCACTCTATTTTCCCATCAGGAAGAAGAATTAAACACAGGCTCAGCCTGCCGCAGGGAACCAGAATAGGGCCTGAGGCAATCCCTTGCTTTTGCGGCCAGCTCCCAAAAAAGACAGTTGAAAAATGGAGCTCAGGGGCACTGCAATTTACAAAGCTGCTGAGTTATAAATTATAACTCTCGTCCACAAATATATTGAGGGAAGGCAACGAAGAGGATTTGAAAGCAAGGCAGAATTGCAGGAAACAGGTTTCAGGAGGTAGATTCGAATCGCCTTTAAAGCACATGAAAAGTGGCAAAACGTCGACAGTGATGCCCTTGGCCAAAAAGGGCCTATGCGTTTTTTCCTGAATATATTCAGGAAAAAACGCATACGCCCTTTTTGGCCAACCAAGCAACCTGGAAAGGCAAATCAGCGCTACAAAGAAGTCTCGCTTCCCATCGGTCAAAAGGGCCATGCTGCAAAAAGTGTCAAAACCAGAAATGCAGGACAGGCCATGGAGAAATGGCAGCCTTGCTACGCTGATGGGCGGGATGTAATTTGCCAACAGCCACTCTGGAGAAGTGTACGGTGTGTCCTGAAACACCGAAAAAACACAGCTTAGGGAGCATAGGGCACGTCCACTCATGGGCGTATAAATTGGGACAACTAAAAATCAGCAAGACACAGGCACCCCAATGTTTAGGGCTGCTTTTTTGACAAGAACCTCCACTTCATGACACCTTAAATATCCCAGGAAAGAGAAAAATGGATAAAGAAGTTGTGGTCCTTATGTACAAAGGAATATCACTCAGACATGATATCAATGTCATAAGGCTAGTAGAAGCAAGATGAGTGGATTTAGGTATGACGATTCTAAGTGAAATAAGTCACACAGAAAAAGACACTTATCATAAGCTCTCACTTATAGAGGGAATGTAAAAACCGCTACACTTGAACTGAATTACAAAACAGAACAGAGTCACACGTTTAGAAAACACACTATGGCTGCTTAACGGGAAAGGTGAGGTGGGGTGATGCATAAAACAAGGGTTTCAAATTCGCTCAGATACCGTTCCATACACCCAATATGTAATAGACAAGACCTACTCCTTGCTCAGTGAACTGGACTCAACACCCCCTATTCACCGCACAAGAATATATGTGACTAGTAAGAATCTTAAAACCTATGTATTGATATCTGTCTGGAAGTGAGTCAAGTGGGTGTAAAGCCGCATAAACACAGCCGTGAAAAGCAGCTAAACCCCATTATAAAAATAAATTACTTTTAAAAACCCGTAAAACAAAGACAGTGAAAGAGAGAGAAATTCTTACAAAATTCGTTCAGAGGCTGTGATGCAACCTGGATTGACCATATCTAGACCCACAGCTGGATGAGACATAAGGGTGGACACTCTTGGGGCTTAGAGTTTGGGTGAGGTTGGGTGAGCAAACGCAGACCCTTTAAAGTAATACTGTGTGGTACCCATCCCATGGGTCCCAAATCTCCAGGTTCAAGGGCATCTTCCTACATCGAAAACATGCATGAGAAACCCAGAAGATGGTACACCGTGTGATTTTGAAAGGTATCTAAAACGCACCCCATTTCTCATCTCCTTGTGCTAGGGTTCGCCTTTCCAGCTACTTTACTAGCAATCTACCTACTTGGAGAATCAGCACCTTTAAGCTCCTGTTCCCTACAGGTTGCAATTTGTCCTGAGGATGAACGGCAAGAGGGGCAACCAATGAGAGACTAGATCTAGGTGTTGGGACAGGCACAGCTCACTCTATTTTCCCATCAGGAAGAAGAATTAAACACAGGCTCAGCCTCCCGCCGGGAACCAGAATAGGGCCTGAGGCAATGCCGTGCTTTTGCGGCCAGCTACCAAAAAAGCTAGTTGAAAAATGGAGCTCAGGGACACTGCAATTCACAAACCCGCAGAGTTATAAATGATAACTGTCATCCACAGATATATTGAGGGAAGGCAACGAAGAGGATTTGAAAGCAAGGCAGAATTGCAGGAAACAGATTTCAGGAGGTAGATTCGAATCGCCATTAAAGCACATGAAAAGCGGCAAAACGTCGACAATGATGCCCTTGGCCAAAAAGGGCGTATGCGTTTTTTCCTGAATATATTCAGGAAAAAACGCATACGCCCTTTTTGGCCAACCAAGCAACATGGAAATGCAAATAAGCGCTACAAAGAAGTTTCGCTTCCCATCGGTCAAAAGGGTCATGCTGCAAAAACTGTCAAAACCAGAAATGCAGGACAGGCCATGGAGAAATGGCAGCCTTGTTACGCTGATGGGCGGGATGTAAATTGCCAACAGCCACTCTGAAGAAGTGTACGGTGTGTCCTGAAACATCGAAAAAACACAGTTAGGGAGCATAGGGCACGTCCACTCATGGGCGTATAAATTGGGAAAACTAAAAATCAGCAAGACACAGGCACCCCAAAGTTTAGGGCTGCTCTGTTGACAAGAACCTCCACTTCATGACACCTTAAATATCCCAGGAAAGAGAAAAATGGATAAAGAAGTTGTGGTCCTTATGTACAATGGAATATCACTCAGACATGAAATCAATGTCATAAGGCTAGTAGAAGCAAGATGAGTGGATTTAGGTACGACGATTCTAAGTGAAATAAGTCACACAGAAAAAGACACTTATCATAAGCTATCACTTATAGAGGGAATGTAAAAACCGCTACACTTGAACTGAATTACAAAACAGAACAGAGTCACACGTTTAGAAAACACACTATGGCTGCTTAACGGGAAAGGTGAGGTGGGGTGAGGCATAAAACAAGGGTTTCAAATTCGCTCAGATACCGTTCCATACACCCAATATGTAATAGACAAGACCTACTCCTTGCTCAGTGAACAGGACTCAACACCCCCTATTCACCGCACAAGAATATATGTGACTAGTAAGAATCTTAAAACCTATGTATTGATATCTGTCTGGAAGTGAGTCAAGTGGGTGTAAAGCCGCATAAACACAGCCGTGAAAAGCAGCTAAACCCCATTATAAAAATAAATTACTTTTAAAAACCCGTAAAACAAAGACAGTGAAAGAGAGAGAAATTATTACAAAATTCGTTCAGAGGCTGTGATGCAACCTGGATTGACCATATCTAGACCCACAGCTGGATGAGACATAAGGGTGGACACTCTTGGGGCTGAAAGGTTGGGTGAGGTTGGGTGAGCAAACGCAGACCCTTTAAAGTAATACTGCCTGGTACCCATCCCATGGGTCCCAAATCTCCAGGTTCAAGGGCATCTTCCTACATCGAAAACATGCATGAGAAACCCAGAAGATGGTACACCGTGTGATTTTGAAAGGTTTCTAATACGCACCTCATTTCTCATCTCCTTGTGCTCGGGTTCGCCTTTCCAGCTACTTTACTAGCAATCTCCCTACTTGGAGAATCAGCACCTTTAAGCTCCTGTTCCCTACAGGTTGCAATTTGTCCTGAGGATGAACGGGAATAGGGGCAACCAATGAGATATTAGATCTAGGTGTTGGGACAGGCACAGCTCACTCTATTTTCCCATCAGGAAGAAGAATTAAACACAGGCTCAGCCTGCCGCAGGGAACCAGAATAGGGCCTGAGGCAATCCCGTGCTTTTGCGGCCAGCTCCCAAAAAAGACAGTTGAAAAATGGAGCTTAGGGGCACTGCAATTTACAAACCTGCTGAGTTATAAATGATAACTCTCGTCCACAAATATATTGAGGGAAGGCAACGAAGAGGATTTGAAAGCAAGGCAGAATTGCAGGAAACAGGTTTCAGGAGGTAGATTCGAATCGCCTTTAAAGCACATGAAAAGTGGCAAAACGTCGACAGTGATGCCCTTGGCCAAAAAGGGCGTTTGCGTTTTTTCCTGAATATATTCAGGAAAAAACGCATACGCCCTTTTTGGCCAACCAAGCAACCTGGAAAGGCAAATCAGCGCTACAAAGAAGTCTCGCTTCCCATCAGTCAAAAGGGCCATGCTGCAAAAAGTGTCAAAACCAGAAATGCAGGACAGGCCATGGAGAAATGGCAGCCTTGCTACGCTGATGGGCGGGATGTAATTTGCCAACAGCCACTCTGGAGAAGTGTACGGTGTGTCCTGAAACATCGAAAAAACACAGCTTAGGGAGCATAGGGCACGTCCACTCATGGGCGTATAAATTGGGACAACTAAAAATCAGCAAGACACAGGCACCCCAATGTTTAGGGCTGCTTTGTTGACAAGAACCTCCACTTCATGACACCTTAAATATCCCAGGAAAGAGAAAAATGGATAAAGAAGTTGTGGTCCTTATGTACAAAGGAATATCACTCAGACATGATATCAATGTCATAAGGCTAGTAGAAGCAAGATGAGTGGATTTAGGTATGACGATTCTAAGTGAAATAAGTCACACAGAAAAAGACACTTATCATAAGCTCTCACTTATAGAGGGAATGTAAAAACCGCTACACTTGAACTGAATTACAAAACAGAACAGAGTCACACGTTTAGAAAACACACTATGGCTGCTTAACGGGAAAGGTGAGGTGGGGTGATGCATAAAACAAGGGTTTCAAATTCGCTCAGATACCGTTCCATACACCCAATATGTAATAGACAAGACCTACTCCTTGCTCAGTGAACTGGACTCAACACCCCCTATTCACCGCACAAGAATATATGTGACTAGTAAGAGTCTTAAAACCTATGTATTGATATCTGTCTGGAAGTGAGTCAAGTGGGTGTAAGGCCGCATAAACACAGCCGTGAAAAGCAGCTAAACCCCATTATAAAAATAAATTACTTTTAAAAACCCGTAAAACAAAGACAGTGAAAGAGAGAGAAATTCTTACAAAATTCGTTCAGAGGCTGTGATGCAACCTGGATTGACCATATCAACACCCACAGCTGGATGAGACATAAGGGTGGACACTCTTGGGGCTTAGAGGTTGGGTGAGGTTGGGTGAGCAAACGCAGACCCTTTAAAGTAATACTGTGTGGTACCCATCCCATGGGTCCCAAATCTCCAGGTTCAAGGGCATCTTCCTACATCGAAAACATGCATGAGAAACCCAGAAGATGGTACACCATGTGATTTTGAAAGGTTTCTAAAACGCACCCCATTTCTCATCTCCTTGTGCTAGGGTTCGCCTTTCCAGCTACTTTACTAGCAATCTCCCTACTTGGAGAATCAGCACCTTTAAGCTCCTGTTCCCTACAGGTTGCAATTTGTCCTGAGGATGAACGGGAAGAGGGGCAACCAATGAGAGACTAGATCTAGGTGTTGGGACAGGCACAGGTCACTCTATTTTCCCATCAGGAAGAAGAATTAAACACAGGCTCAGCCTCCCGCCGGGAACCAGAATAGGGCCTGAGGCAATGCCGCGCTTTTGCGGCCAGCTACCAAAAAAGCGAGTTGAAAAATGGAGCTCAGGGACTCTGCAATTCACAAACCCGCAGAGTTATAAATGATAACTGTCATCCACAGATATATTGAGGGAAGGCAACGAAGAGGATTTGAAAGCAAGGCAGAATTGCAGGAAACAGATTTCAGGAGGTATATTCGAATCGCCATTAAAGCACATGAAAAGCGGCAAAACGTCGACAATGATGCCCTTGGCCAAAAAGGGCGTATGCGTTTTTTCCTGAATATATTCAGGAAAAAACGCATACGCCCTTTTTGGCCAACCAAGCAACATGGAAAGTCAAATAAGCGCTACAAAGAAGTTTCGCTTCCCATCGGTCAAAAGGGTCATGCTGCAAAAAGTGTCAAAACCAGAAATGCAGGACAGGCCATGGAGAAATGGCAGCCTTGCTACGCTGATGGGCGGGATGTAAATTGCCAACAGCCACTCTGCAGAAGTGTACGGTGTGTCCTGAAACATCGAAAAAACACAGTTAGGGAGCATAGGGCACGTCCACTCATGGGCGTATAAATTGGGAAAACTAAAAATCAGCAAGACACAGGCACCACAAAGTTTAGGGCTGCTCTGTTGACAAAAACCTCCACTTCATGACACCTTAAATATCCCAGGAAAGAGAAAAATGGATAAAGAAGTTGTGGTCCTTATGTACAATGGAATATCACTCAGACATGAAATCAATGTCATAAGGCTAGTAGAAGCAAGATGAGTGGATTTAGGTACGACGATTCTAAGTGAAATAAGTCACACAGAAAAAGACACTTATCATAAGGTATCACTTATAGAGGGAATGTAAAAACCGCAACACTTGAACTGAATTACAAAACAGAACAGAGTCACACGTTTAGAAAACACACTATGGCTGCTGAGCGGGAAAGGTGAGGTGGGGTGATGCATAAAACAAGGGTTTCAAATTCGCTCAGATACCGTTCCATACACCCAATATGTAATAGACAAGACCTACTCCTTGCTCAGTGAACTGGACTCAACACCCCCTATTCACCGCACAAGAATATATGTGACTAGTAAGAATCTTAAAACCTATGTATTGATATCTGTCTGGAAGTGAGTCAAGTGGGTGTAAAGCCGCATAAACACAGCCGTGAAAAGCAGCTAAACCCCATTATAAAAATAAATTACTTTTAAAAACGCGTAAAACAAAGACAGTGAAAGAGAGAGAAATTCTTACAAAATTCGTTCAGAGGCTGTGATGCAACCTGGATTGACCATATCTAGACCCACACCTGGATGAGACATAAGGGTGGACACTCTTGGGGCTGAGAGTTTGGGTGAGGTTGGGTGAGCAAATGCAGACCCTTTAAAGTAATACTGCGTGGTACCCATCCCATGGGTCCCAAATCTCCAGGTTCTAGGGCATCTTCCTACATCGAAAACATGCATGAGAAACCCCGAAGATGGTACACCGTGTGATTTTGAAAGGTTTCTATTACGCACCTCATTTCTCATCTCCTTGTGCTCGGGTTCGCCTTTCCAGCTACTTTACTAGCAATCTCCCTACTTGGAGAATCAGCACCTTTAAACTCCTGTTCCCTACAGGTTGCAATGTGTCCTGAGGATGAACGGGAAGAGGGGAAACCAATGAGAGACTAGATCTAGGTGTTGGGACAGGCACAGGTCACTCTATTTTCCCATCGGGAAGAAGAATTAACCACAGGCTCAGCCTGCCGCCCAGAAGCAGAATAGGGCCTGAGGCAATCCCGCGCTTTTTCGGCAAGCTCCCAAAAAAGCCAGTAAAAAATGGAGCTCAGGGACACTGCAAATCACAAACCCGCAGAGCTATAAATGATAACTCTCATCCACAGATATATTGAGGGAAGGCAACGAAGAGGATTTGAAAGCAAGGCAGAATTGCAGGAAACAGGTTTCAGGAGGTAGATTCGAATCGCCTTTAAAGCACATGAAAAGTGGTAAAAAGTCGACAATGATGCCCTTGGCCAAACAGGGCGTATGCGTTTTTTCCTGAATATATTCAGGAAAAAAAGCATACGCCCTGTTTGGCCAACTAAGCAACCTGGAAAGGTTAATCAGAGCTACAAAGAAGTCTCGCTTCCCATCGGTCAAAAGGGCCATGCTGCAAAAAGTGTCAAAACCAGAAATGCAGGACAGGCCATGGAGAAATGGCAGCCTTGCTACGCTGATGGGCGGGATGTAAATTGCCAACAGCCACTCTGGAGAAGTGTACGGTGTGTCCTGAAACATCGAAAAAACACAGCTTAGGGAGCATAGGGCACGTCCTCTCATGGGCGTATAAATTGGGAAAACTAAAAATCAGCAAGACACAGGTACCCCAAAGTTTAGGGCTGCTCTGTTGACAAGAACCTCCACTTCATGACACCTTAAATATCCCAGGAAAGAGAAAAATGGATAAAGAAGTTGTGGTCCTTATGTACAATGGAATATCACTCAGACATGAAATCAATGTCATAACGCTAGTAGAAGCAAGATGAGTGGATTTAGGTACGATGATTCTAAGTGAAATAAGTCACACAGAAAAAGACACTTATCATAAGCTATCACTTATAGAGGGAATGTAAAAACCGCTACACTTGAACTGAATTACAAAACAGAACAGAGTCACACGTTTAGAAAACACACTATGCCTGCTTAACGGGAAAGGTGAGGTGGGGTGAGGCATAAAACAAGGGTTTCAAATTCGCTCAGATACCGTTCCATACACCCAATATGTAATAGACAAGACCTACTCCTTGCTCAGTGAACAGGACTCAACACCCCCTATTCACCGCACAAGAATATATGTGACTAGTAAGAATCTTAAAACCTATGTATTGATATCTGTCTGGAAGTGAGTCAAGTGGGTGTAAAGACGCATAAACACAGCCGTGAAAAGCAGCTAAACCCCATTATAAAAATAAATTACTTTTAAAAACCCGTAAAACAAAGACAGTGAAAGAGAGAGAAATTCTTACAAAATTCGTTCAGAGGCTGTGATGCAACCTGGATTGACCATATCTAGACCCACAGCTGGATGAGACATAAGGGTGGACACTCTTGGGGCTGAAAGGTTGGGTGAGGCTGGGTGAGCAAACGCAGACCCTTTAAAGTAATACTGCCTGGTACCCATCCCATGGGTCCCAAATCTCCAGGTTCAAGGGCATCTTCCTACATCGAAAACATGCATGAGAAACCCAGAAGATGGTACACCGTGTGATTTTGAAAGGTTTCTAATACGCACCTCATTTCTCATCTCCTTGTGCTCGGGTTCGCCTTTCCAGCTACTTTACTAGCAATCTCCCTACTTGGAGAATCAGCACCTTTAAGCTCCTGTTCCCTACAGGTTGCAATTTGTCCTGAGGATGAACGGGAAGAGGGGCAACCAATGAGAGACTAGATGTAGGTGTTGGGACAGGCACAGCTCACTCTATTTTCCCATCGGGAAAAAGAATTAACCACAGGCTCAGCCTGCCGCCCAGAAGCAGAATAGGGCCTGAGGCAATTCCGCGCTTTTGCGGCCAGCTCCCAAAAAAGCCAGTTGAAAAATGGAGCTCAGGGACACTGCAATTCACAAACCCGCAGAGCTATAAATGATAACTCTCATCCACAGATATATTGAGGGAAGGCAACGAAGAGGATTTGAAAGCAAGGCAGAATTGCAGGAAACAGTTTTCAGGAGGTAGATTCAAATCGCCTTAAAAGCACATGAAAAGTGGTAAAACGTCGACAATAATGCCCTTGGCCAAAAAGGGCGTATGCGTTTTTTCCTGAATATATTCAGGAAAAAACGCATACGCCCTTTTTGGCCAACCAAGCAACCTGGAAAGGCTAATCAGCGCTACAAAGAAGTCTCGTTTCCATCGGTCAAAAGGGCCATGCTGCAAAAAGTGTCAAAACCAGAAATGCAGGACAGGCCATGGAGAAATGGCAGCCTTGCTACGCTGATGGGCGGGATGTAAATTGCCAACAGCCACTCTGGAGAAGTGTACGGTGTGTCCTAAAACATCGAAAAAACACAGCTTAGGGAGCATAGGGCACGTCCTCTCATGGGCGTATAAATTGGGAAAACTAAAAATCAGCAAGACACAGGTACCCCAAAGTTTAGGGCTGCTCTGTTGACAAGAACCTCCACTTCATGACACCTTAAATATCCCAGGAAAGAGAAAAATGGATAAAGAAGTTGTGGTCCTTATGTACAATGGAATATCACTCAGACATGAAATCAATGTCATAACGCTAGTAGAAGCAAGATGAGTGGATTTAGGTACGATGATTCTAAGTGAAATAAGTCACACAGAAAAAGACACTTATCATAAGCTATCACTTATAGAGGGAATGTAAAAACCGCTACACTTGAACTGAATTACAAAACAGAACAGAGTCACACGTTTAGAAAACACACTATGGCTGCTTAACGGGAAAGGTGAGGTGGGGTGAGGCATAAAACAAGGGTTTCAAATTCGCTCAGATACCGTTCCATACACCCAATATGTAATAGACAAGACCTACTCCTTGCTCAGTGAACTGGACTCAACACCCCCTATTCACCGCACAAGAATATATGTGACTAGTAAGAATCTTAAAACCTATGTATTGATATCTGTCTGGAAGTGAGTCAAGTGGGTGTAAAGCTGCATAAACACAGCCGTGAAAAGCAGCTAAACCCCATTATAAAAATAAATTACTTTTAAAAACCCGTAAAACAAAGACAGTGAAAGAGAGAGAAATTCTTACAAAATTCGTTCATAGGTTCTGATGCAACCTGGATTGACCATATCTAGACCCACAGCTGGATGAGACATAAGGGTGGACACTCTTGGGGCTTAACGGTTGGGTGAGGTTGGGTGAGCAAACGCAGACCCTTTAAAGTAATACTGCCTGGTATCCATCCCATGGGTCCCAAATCTCCAGGTTCAAGGGCATCTTCCTACATCGAAAACATGCATGAGAAACCCAGAAGATGGTACACCATGTGATTTTGAAAGGTTTCTAATACGCACCTCATTTCTCATCTCCTTGTGCTCGGGTTCGCCTTTCCAGCTACTTTACGAGCAATCTCCCTACTTGGAGAATCAGCACCTTTAAGCTCCTGTTCCCTACAGGTTGCAATTTGTCCTGAGGATGAACGGGAAGAGGGGAAACCAATGAGAGACTAGATCTTGGTGTTGGGACAGGCACAGGTCACTCTATTTTCCCATCGGGAAGAAGAATTAACCACAGGCTCAGCCTGCCAGCCAGAAGCAGAATAGGGCCTGAGGCAATCCCGCGCTTTTGCGGCCAGCTCCCAAAAAAGCCAGTTGAAAAATGGAGCTCAGGGACACTGCAATTCACAAACCCGCAGAGCTATAAATGATAACTCTCATCCACAGATATATTGAGGGAAGGCAACGAAGAGGATTTGAAAGCAAGGCAGAATTGCAGGAAACAGGTTTCAGGAGGTAGATTCGAATCGCCTTTAAAGCACATGAAAAGTGGTAAAACGTCGACAATGATGCCCTTGGCCAAACAGGGCGTATGCGTTTTTTCCTGAATATATTCAGGAAAAAACGCATACGCCCTGTTTGGCCAACCAAGCAACCTGGAAAGGCTAATCAGCGCTACAAAGAAGTCTCGCTTCCCATCGGTCAAAAGGGCCATGCTGCAAAAAGTGTCAAAACCAGAAATGCAGGACAGGCCCTGGAGAAATGGCAGCCTTGCTACTCTGATGGGCGGGATGTAAATTGCCAACAGCCACTCTGGAGAAGTGTAAGGTGTGTCCTGAAACATTGAAAAAACACAGCTCTAGGAGCATAGGGCACGTCCTCTCATGGGCGTATAAATTGGGAAAACTAAAAATCAGCAAGACACAGGCACCCCAAAGTTTAGGGCTGCTCTGTTGACAAGAACCTCCACTTCATGACACCTTAAATATCCCAGGAAAGAGAAAAATGGATAAAGAAGTTGTGGTCCTTATGTACAATGGAATATCACTCAGACATGAAATCAATGTCATAAGGCTAGTAGAAGCAAGATGAGTGGATTTAGGTACGACGATTCTAAGTGAAATAAGTCACACAGAAAAAGACACTTATCATAAGCTATCACTTATAGAGGGAATGTAAAAACCGCTACACTTGAACTGAATTACAAAACAGAACAGAGTCACACGTTTAGAAAACACACTATGGCTGCTTAACGGGAAAGGTGAGGTGGGGTGAGGCATAAAACAAGGGTTTCAAATTCGCTCAGATACCGTTCCATACACCCAATATGTAATAGACAAGACCTACTCCTTGCTCAGTGAACAGGACTCAACACCCCCTATTCACCGCACAAGAATATATGTGACTAGTAAGAATCTTAAAACCTATGTATTGATATCTGTCTGGAAGTGAGTCAAGTGGGTGTAAAGCCGCATAAACACAGCCGTGAAAAGCAGCTAAACCCCATTATAAAAATAAATTACTTTTAAAAACCCGTAAAACAAAGACAGTGAAAGAGAGAGAAATTCTTACAAAATTCGTTCAGAGGCTGTGATGCAACCTGGATTGACCATATCTAGACCCACAGCTGGATGAGACATAAGGGTGGACACTCTTGGGGCTGAAAGGTTGGGTGAGGTTGGGTGAGCAAACGCAGACCCTTTAAAGTAATACTGCCTGGTACCCATCCCATGGGTCCCAAATCTCCAGGTTCAAGGGCATCTTCCTACATCGAAAACATGCATGAGAAACCCAGAAGATGGTACACCATGTGATTTTGAAAGGTTTCTAATACGCACCTCATTTCTCATCTCCTTGTGCTCGGGTTCACCTTTCCAGCTACTTTACTAGCAATCTCCCTACTTGGAGAATCAGCACCTTTAAGCTCCTGTTCCCTACAGGTTGCAATTTGTCCTGAGGATGAACGGGAAGAGGGGCAACCAATGAGAGACTAGATGTAGGTGTTGGGACAGGCACAGCTCACTCTATTTTCCCATCGGTAAGAAGAATTAACCACAGGCTCAGCCTGCCGCCCAGAAGCAGTATAGGGCCTTAGGCAATTCCGCGCTTTTGCGGCCAGCTCCCAAAAAAGCCAGTTGAAAAATGGAGCTCAGGGACACTGCAATTCACAAACCCGCAGAGCTATAAATGATAACTCTCATCCACAGATATATTGAGGGAAGGCAACGAAGAGGATTTGAAAGCAAGGCAGAATTGCAGGAAACAGGTTTCAGGAGGTAGATTCAAATCGCCTTAAAAGCACATGAAAAGTGGTAAAACGTCGACAATAATGCCCTTGGCCAAACAGGGCGTATGCGTTTTTTCCTGAATATATTCAGGAAAAAACGCATACGCCCTTTTTGGCCAACCAAGCAACCTGGAAAGGCTAATCAGCGCTACAAAGAAGTCTCGCTTCCCATCGGTCAAAAGGGCCATGCTGCAAAAAGTGTCAAAACCAGAAATGCAGGACAGGCCATGGAGAAATGGCAGCCTTGCTACGCTGATGGGCGGGATGTAAATTGCCAACAGCCACTCTGGAGAAGTGTACGGTGTGTCCTGTAGCATCGAAAAAACACAGCTTAGGGAGCATAGGGCACGTCCTCTCATGGGCGTATAAATTGGGAAAACTAAAAATCAGCAAGACACAGGCACCCCAAAGTTTAGGGCTGCTCTGTTGACAAGAACCTCCACTTCATGACACCTTAAATATCCCAGGAAAGAGAAAAATGGATAAAGAAGTTTTGGTCCTTATGTACAATGGAATATCACTCAGACATGAAATCAATGTCATAAGGCTAGTAGAAGCAAGATGAGTGGATTTAGGTACGACGATTCTAAGTGAAATAAGTCACACAGAAAAAGACACTTATCATAAGCTATCACTTATAGAGGGAATGTAAAAACCGCTACACTTGAACTGAATTACAAAACAGAACAGAGTCACACGTTTAGAAAACACACTATGGCTGCTTAACGGGAAAGGTGAGGTGGGGTGAGGCATAAAACAAGGGTTTCAAATTCGCTCAGATACCGTTCCATACACCCAATATGTAATAGACAAGACCTACTCCTTGCTCAGTGAACAGGACTCAACACCCCCTATTCACCGCACAAGAATATATGTGACTAGTAAGAATCGTAAAACCTATGTATTGATATCTCTCTGGAAGTGAGTCAAGTGGGTGTAAAGCCGCATAAACACAGCCGTGAAAAGCAGCTAAACCCCATTATAAAAATAAATTACTTTTAAAAACCCGTAAAACAAAGACAGTGAAAGAGAGAGAAATTCTTACAAAATTCGTTCAGAGGCTGTGATGCAACCTGGATTGACCATATCTAGACCCACAGCTGGATGAGACATAAGGGTGGACACTCTTGGGGCTGAAAGGCTGGGTGAGGCTGGGTGAGCAAATGCAGACCCTTTAAAGTAATACTGCCTGGTACCCATCCCATGGGTCCCAAATCTCCAGGTTCAAGGGCATCTTCCTACATCGAAAACATGCATGAGAAACCCAGAAGATGGTACACCGTGTGATTTTGAAAGGTTTCTAATACGCACCTCATTTCTCATCTCCTTGTGCTCGGGTTCGCCTTTCCAGCTACTTTACTAGCAATCTCCCTACTTGGAGAATCAGCACCTTTAAGCTCCTGTTCCCTACAGGTTGCAATTTGTCCTGAGGATGAACGGGAAGAGGGGCAACCAATGAGAGACTAGATGTAGGTGTTGGGACAGGCACAGCTCACTCTATTTTCCCATCGGGAAAAAGAATTAACCACAGGCTCAGCCTGCCGCCCAGAAGCAGAATAGGGCCTGAGGCAATCCCGCGCTTTTGCGGCCAGCTCCCAAAAAAGCCAGTTGAAAAATGGAGCTCAGGGACACTGCAATTCACAAACCCGCAGAGCTATAAATGATAACTCTCATCCACAGATATATTGAGGGAAGGCAACGAAGAGGATTTGAAAGCAAGGCAGGATTGCAGGAAACAGGTTTCAGGAGGTAGATTCGAATCGCCTTTAAAGCACATGAAAAGTGGTAAAACGTCGACAATGATGCCCTTGGCCAAACAGGGCGTATGCGTTTTTTCCTGAATATATTCAGGAAAAAACGCATACGCCCTGTTTGGCCAACCAAGCAACCTGGAAAGGCTAATCAGCGCTACAAAGAAGTCTCGCTTCCCATCGGTCAAAAGGGCCATGCTGCAAAAAGTGTCAAAACCAGAAATGCAGGACAGGCCCTGGAGAAATGGCAGCCTTGCTACGCTGATGGGCGGGATGTAAATTGCCAACAGCCACTCTGGAGAAGTGTAAGGTGTGTCCTGAAACATCGAAAAAACACAGCTTAGGGAGCATAGGGCACGTCCTCTCATGGGCGTATAGATTGGGATAACTAAAAATCAGCAAGACACAGGCACCCCAAAGTTTAGGGCTGCTCTGTTGACAAGAACCTCCACTTCATGGCACCTTAAATATCCCAGGAAAGAGAAAAATGGATAAAGAAGTTGTGGTCCTTATGTACAATGGAATATCACTCAGACATGAAATCAATGTCATAAGGCTAGTAGAAGCAAGATGAGTGGAGTTAGGTACGACGATTCTAAGTGAAATAAGTCACACAGAAAAAGACACTTATCATAAGCTATCACTTATAGAGGGAATGTAAAAACCGCTACACTTGAACTGAATTACAAAACAGAACAGAGTCACACGTTTAGAAAACACACTATGGCTGCTTAACGGGAAAGGTGAGGTGGGGTGAGGCATAAAACAAGGGTTTCAAATTCGCTCAGATACCGTTCCATACACCCAATATGTAATAGACAAGACCTACGCCTTGCTCAGTGAACAGGACTCAACACCCCCTATTCACCGCACAAGAATATATGTGACTAGTAAGAATCTTAAAACCTATGTATTGATATCTGTCAGGAAGTGGGTCAAGTGGGTGTAAAGCTGCATAAACACAGCCGTGAAAAGCAGCTAAACCCCATTATAAAAATAAATTACTTTTAAAAACCCGTAAAACAAAGACAGTGAAAGAGAGAGAAATTCTTACAAAATTCGTTCAGAGGCTGTGATGCAACCTGGATTGACCATATCTAGACCCACAGCTGGATGAGACATAAGGGTGGACACTCTTGGGGCTGAAAGGTTGGGTGAGGTTGGGTGAGCAAACGCAGACCCTTTAAAGTAATACTGCCTGGTACCCATCCCATGGGTCCCAAATCTCCAGGTTCAAGGGCATCTTCCTACATCGAAAACATGCATGAGAAACCCAGAAGATGGTACACCGTGTGATTTTGAAAGGTTTCTAATACGCACCTCATTTCTCATCTCCTTGTGCTCGGGTTCGCCTTTTCAGCTATTTTACTAGAAATCTCCCTACTTGGAGAATCAGCACCTTTAAGCTCCTGTTCCCTACAGGTTGCAATTTGTCCTGAGGATGAACGGGAAGAGGGGCAACCAATGAGAGACTAGATATAGGTGTTGGGACAGGCACAGCTCACTCTATTTTCCCATCGGTAAGAAGAATTAACCACAGGCTCAGCCTGCTGCCCAGAAGCAGAATAGTGCCTGAGGCAATTCCGCGCTTTTGCGGCCAGCTCCCAAAAAAGCCAGTTGAAAAATGGAGCTCAGGGACACTGCAATTCACAAACCCGCAGAGCTATAAATGATAACTCTCATCCACAGATATATTGAGGGAAGGCAACGAAGAGGATTTGAAAGCAAGGCAGAATTGCAGGAAACAGGTTTCAGGAGGTAGATTCGAATCGCCTTAAAAGCACATGAAAAGTGGTAAAACGTCGACAATAATGCCCTTGGCCAAACAGGGCGTATGCGTTTTTTCCTGAATATATTCAGGAAAAAACGCATACGCCCTTTTTGGCCAACCAAGCAACCTGGAAAGGCTAATCAGCGCTACAAAGAAGTCTCGTTTCCATCGGTCAAAAGGGCCATGCTGCAAAAAGTGTCAAAACCAGAAATGCAGGACAGGCCATGGAGAAATGGCAGCCTTGCTACGCTGATGGGCGGGATGTAAATTGCCAACAGCCACTCTGGAGAAGTGTACGGTGTGTCCTGAAACATCGAAAAAACACAGCTTAGGGAGCATAGGGCACGTCCTCTCATGGGCGTATAAATTGGGAAAACTAAAAATCAGCAAGACACAGGTACCCCAAAGTTTAGGGCTGCTCTGTTGACAAGAACCTCCACTTCATGACACCTTAAATATCCCAGGAAAGAGAAAAATGGATAAAGAAGTTGTGGTCCTTATGTACAATGGAATATCACTCAGACATGAAATCAATGTCATAACGCTAGTAGAAGCAAGATGAGTGGATTTAGGTACGATGATTCTAAGTGAAATAAGTCACACAGAAAAAGACACTTATCATAAGCTATCACTTAGAGAGGGAATGAAAAAACCGCTACACTTGAACTGAATTACAAAACAGAACAGAGTCACACGTTTAGAAAACACACTATGGCTGCTTAACGGGAAAGGTGAGGTGGGGTGAGGCATAAAACAAGGGTTTCAAATTCGCTCAGATACCGTTCCATACACCCAATATGTAATAGACAAGACCTACTCCTTGCTCAGTGAACTGGACTCAACACCCCCTATTCACCGCACAAGAATATATGTGACTAGTAAGAATCTTAAAACCTATGTATTGATATCTGTCTGGAAGTGAGTCAAGTGGGTGTAAAGCTGCATAAACACAGCCGTGAAAAGCAGCTAAACCCCATTATAAAAATAAATTACTTTTAAAAACCCGTAAAACAAAGACAGTGAAAGCGAGAGAAATTATTACAAAATTCGTTCAGAGGCTCTGATGCAACCTGGATTGACCATATCTAGACCCACAGCTGGATGAGACATAAGGGTGGACACTCTTGGGGCTGAACGGTTGGGTGAGGTTGGGTGAGCAAACGCAGACCCTTTAAAGTAATACTGCCTGGTATCCATCCCATGGGTCCCAAATCTCCAGGTTCAAGGGCATCTTCCTACATCGAAAACATGCATGAGAAACCCAGAAGATGGTACACCGTGTGATTTTGAAAGGTTTCTAATACGCACCTCATTTCTCATCTCCTTGTGCTCGGGTTCGCCTTTCCAGCTACTTTACTAGCAATCTCCCTACTTGGAGAATCAGCACCTTTAAGCTCCTGTTCCCTACAGGTTGCAATTTGTCCTGAGGATGAACGGGAAGAGGGGAAACCAATGAGAGACTAGATCTTGGTGTTGGGACAGGCACAGGTCACTCTATTTTCCCATCGGGAAGAAGAATTAACCACAGGCTCAGCCTGCCGGCCAGAAGCTGAATAGGGCCTGAGGCAATCCCGCGCTTTTGCGGCCAGCTCCCAAAAAAGCCAGTTGAAAAATGGAGCTCAGGGACACTGCAATTCACAAACCCGCAGAGCTATAAATGATAACTCTCATCCACAGATATATTGAGGGAAGGCAACGAAGAGGATTTGAAAGCAAGGCAGGATTGCAGGAAACAGGTTTCAGGAGGTAGATTCGAATCGCCTTTAAAGCACATGAAAAGTGGTAAAACGTCGACAATGATGCCCTTGGCCAAACAGGGCGTATGCGTTTTTTCCTGAATATATTCAGGAAAAAACGCATACGCCCTGTTTGGCCAACCAAGCAACCTGGAAAGGCTAATCAGCGCTACAAAGAAGTCTCGCTTCCCATCGGTCAAAAGGGCCATGCTGCAAAAAGTGTCAAAACCAGAAATGCAGGACAGGCCCTGGAGAAATGGCAGCCTTGCTACGCTGATGGGCGGGATGTAAATTGCCAACAGCCACTCTGGAGAAGTGTAAGGTGTGTCCTGAAACATCGAAAAAACACAGCTCGAGGAGCATAGGGCACGTCCTCTCATGGGCGTATAAATTGGGAAAACTAAAAATCAGCAAGACACAGGCACCCCAAAGTTTAGGGCTGCTCTGTTGACAAGAACCTCCACTTCATGACACCTTAAATATCCCAGGAAAGAGAAAAATGGATAAAGAAGTTGTGGTCCTTATGTACAATGGAATATCACTCAGACATGAAATCAATGTCATAAGGCTAGTAGAAGCAAGATGAGTGGATTTAGGTACGACGATTCTAAGTGAAATAAGTCACACAGAAAAAGACACTTATCATAAGCTATCACTTATAGAGGGAATGTAAAAACCGCTACACTTGAACTGAATTACAAAACAGAACAGAGTCACACGTTTAGAAAACACACTATGGCTGCTTAACGGGAAAGGTGAGGTGGGGTGAGGCATAAAACAAGGGTTTCAAATTCGCTCAGATACCGTTCCATACACCCAATATGTAATAGACAAGACCTACTCCTTGCTCAGTGAACAGGACTCAACACCCCCTATTCACCGCACAAGAATATATGTGACTAGTAAGAATCTTAAAACCTATGTATTGATATCTGTCTGGAAGTGAGTCAAGTGGGTGTAAAGCCGCATAAACACAGCCGTGAAAAGCAGCTAAACCCCATTATAAAAATAAATTACTTTTAAAAACCCGTAAAACAAAGACAGTGAAAGAGAGAGAAATTCTTACAAAATTCGTTCAGAGGCTGTGATGCAACCTGGATTGACCATATCTAGACCCACAGCTGGATGAGACATAAGGGTGGACACTCTTGGGGCTGAAAGGTTGGGTGAGGTTGGGTGAGCAAACGCAGACCCTTTAAAGTAATACTGCGTGGTACCCATCCCATGGGTCCCAAATCTCCAGGTTCAAGGGCATCTTCCTACATCGAAAACATGCATGAGAAACCCAGAAGATGGTACACCGTGTGATTTTGAAAGGTTTCTAATACGCACCTCATTTCTCATCTCCTTGTGTTCGGGTTCACCTTTCCAGCTACTTTACTAGCAATCTCCCTACTTGGAGAATCAGCACCTTTAAGCTCCTGTTCCCTACAGGTTGCAATTTGTCCTGAGGATGAACGGGAAGAGGGGCAACCAATGAGAGACTAGATGTAGGTGTTGGGACAGGCACAGCTCACTCTATTTTCCCATCAGTAAGAAGAATTAACCACAGGCTCAGCCTGCCGCCCAGAAGCAGAATAGGGCCTGAGGCAATTCCGCGCTTTTGCGGCCAGCTCCCAAAAAAGCCAGTTGAAAAATGGAGCTCAGGGACACTGCAATTCACAAACCCGCAGAGCTATAAATGATAACTCTCATCCACAGATATATTGAGGGAAGGCAACGAAGAGGATTTGAAAGCAAGGCAGAATTGCAGGAAACAGGTTTCAGGAGGTAGATTCAAATCGCCTTAAAAGCACATGAAAAGTGGTAAAACGTCGACAATAATGCCCTTGGCCAAACAGGGCGTATGCGTTTTTTCCTGAATATATTCAGGAAAAAACGCATACGCCCTTTTTGGCCAACCAAGCAACCTGGAAAGGCTAATCAGCGCTACAAAGAAGTCTCGCTTCCCATCGGTCAAAAGGGCCATGCTGCAAAAAGTGTCAAAACCAGAAATGCAGGACAGGCCATGGAGAAATGGCAGCCTTGCTACGCTGATGGGCGGGATGTAAATTGCCAACAGCCACTCTGGAGAAGTGTAAGGTGTGTCCTGAAACATCGAAAAAACACAGCTTAGGGAGCATAGGGCACGTCCTCTCATGGGCGTATAGATTGGGATAACTAAAAATCAGCAAGACACAGGCACCCCAAAGTTTAGGGCTGCTCTGTTGACAAGAACCTCCACTTCATGACACCTTAAATATCCCAGGAAAGAGAAAAATGGATAAAGAAGTTGTGGTCCTTATGTACAATGGAATATCACTCAGACATGAAATCAATGTCATAAGGCTAGTAGAAGCAAGATGAGTGGATTTAGGTACGACGATTCTAAGTGAAATAAGTCACACAGAAAAAGACACTTATCATAAGCTATCACTTATAGAGGGAATGTAAAAACCGCTACACTTGAACTGAATTACAAAACAGAACAGAGTCACACGTTTAGAAAACACACTATGGCTGCTTAACGGGAAAGGTGAGGTGGGGTGAGGCATAAAACAAGGGTTTCAAATTCGCTCAGATACCGTTCCATACACCCAATATGTAATAGACAAGACCTACGCCTTGCTCAGTGAACAGGACTCAACACCCCCTATTCACCGCACAAGAATATATGTGACTAGTAAGAATCTTAAAACCTATGTATTGATATCTGTCAGGAAGTGGGTCAAGTGGGTGTAAAGCTGCATAAACACAGCCGTGAAAAGCAGCTAAACCCCATTATAAAAATAAATTACTTTTAAAAACCCGTAAAACAAAGACAGTGAAAGAGAGAGAAATTCTTACAAAATTCGTTCAGAGGCTGTGATGCAACCTGGATTGACCATATCTAGACCCACAGCTGGATGAGACATAAGGGTGGACACTCTTGGGGCTGAAAGGTTGGGTGAGGTTGGGTGAGCAAACGCAGACCCTTTAAAGTAATACTGCCTGGTACCCATCCCATGGGTCCCAAATCTCCAGGTTCAAGGGCATCTTCCTACATCGAAAACATGCATGAGAAACCCAGAAGATGGTACACCGTGTGATTTTCAAAGGTTTCTAATACGCACCTCATTTCTCATCTCCTTGTGCTCGGGTTCGCCTTTCCAGCTATTTTACTAGCAATCTCCCTACTTGGAGAATCAGCACCTTTAAGCTCCTGTTCCCTACAGGTTGCAATTTGTCCTGAGGATGAACGGGAAGAGGGGCAACCAATGAGAGACTAGATATAGGTGTTGGGACAGGCACAGCTCACTCTATTTTCCCATCGGTAAGAAGAATTAACCACAGGCTCAGCCTGCTGCCCAGAAGCAGAATAGGGCCTGAGGCAATTCCGCGCTTTTGCGGCCAGCTCCCAAAAAAGCCAGTTGAAAAATGGAGCTCAGGGACACTGCAATTCACAAACCCGCAGAGCTATAAATGATAACTCTCATCCACAGATATATTGAGGGAAGGCAACGAAGAGGATTTGAAAGCAAGGCAGAATTGCAGGAAACAGGTTTCAGGAGGTAGATTCAAATCGCCTTAAAAGCACATGAAAAGTGGTAAAACGTCGACAATAATGCCCTTGGCCAAACAGGGCGTATGCGTTTTTTCCTGAATATATTCAGGAAAAAACGCATACGCCCTTTTTGGCCAACCAAGCAACCTGGAAAGGCTAATCAGCGCTACAAAGAAGTCTCGTTTCCATCGGTCAAAAGGGCCATGCTGCAAAAAGTGTCAAAACCAGAAATGCAGGACAGGCCATGGAGAAATGGCAGCCTTGCTACGCTGATGGGCGGGATGTAAATTGCCAACAGCCACTCTGGAGAAGTGTACGGTGTGTCCTGAAACATCGAAAAAACACAGCTTAGGGAGCATAGGGCACGTCCTCTCATGGGCGTATAAATTGGGAAAACTAAAAATCAGCAAGACACAGGTACCCCAAAGTTTAGGGCTGCTCTGTTGACAAGAACCTCCACTTCATGACACCTTAAATATCCCAGGAAAGAGAAAAATGGATAAAGAAGTTGTGGTCCTTATGTACAATGGAATATCACTCAGACATGAAATCAATGTCATAACGCTAGTAGAAGCAAGATGAGTGGATTTAGGTACGATGATTCTAAGTGAAATAAGAGACACAGAAAAAGACACTTATCATAAGCTATCACTTAGAGAGGGAATGTAAAAACCGCTACACTTGAACTGAATTACAAAACAGAACAGAGTCACACGTTTAGAAAACACACTATGGCTGCTTAACGGGAAAGGTGAGGTGGGGTGAGGCATAAAACAAGGGTTTCAAATTCGCTCAGATACCGTTCCATACACCCAATATGTAATAGACAAGACCTACTCCTTGCTCAGTGAACAGGACTCAACACCCCCTATTCACCGCACAAGAATATATGTGACTAGTAAGAATCTTAAAACCTATGTATTGATATCTGTCTGGAAGTGAGTCAAGTGGGTGTAAAGCTGCATAAACACAGCCGTGAAAAGCAGCTAAACCCCATTATAAAAATAAATTACTTTTAAAAACCCGTAAAACAAAGACAGTGAAAGCGAGAGAAATTATTACAAAATTCGTTCAGAGGCTCTGATGCAACCTGGATTGACCATATCTAGACCCACAGCTGGATGAGACATAAGGGTGGACACTCTTGGGGCTGAACGGTTGGGTGAGGTTGGGTGAGCAAACGCAGACCCTTTAAAGTAATACTGCCTGGTATCCATCCCATGGGTCCCAAATCTCCAGGTTCAAGGGCATCTTCCTACATCGAAAACATGCATGAGAAACCCAGAAGATGGTACACCGTGTGATTTTGAAAGGTTTCTAATACGCACCTCATTTCTCATCTCCTTGTGCTCGGGTTTGCCTTTCCAGCTACTTTACTAGCAATCTCCCTACTTGGAGAATCAGCACCTTTAAGCTCCTGTTCCCTACAGGTTGCAATTTGTCCTGAGGATGAACGGGAAGAGGGGAAACCAATGAGAGACTAGATCTTGGTGTTGGGACAGGCACAGGTCACTCTATTTTCCCATCGGGAAGAAGAATTAACCACAGGCTCAGCCTGCCGGCCAGAAGCTGAATAGGGCCTGAGGCAATCCCGCGCTTTTGCGGCCAGCTCCCAAAAAAGCCAGTTGAAAAATGGAGCTCAGGGACACTGCAATTCACAAACCCGCAGAGCTATAAATGATAACTCTCATCCACAGATATATTGAGGGAAGGCAACGAAGAGGATTTGAAAGCAAGGCAGGATTGCAGGAAACAGGTTTCAGGAGGTAGATTCGAATCGCCTTTAAAGCACATGAAAAGTGGTAAAACGTCGACAATGATGCCCTTGGCCAAACAGGGCGTATGCGTTTTTTCCTGAATATATTCAGGAAAAAACGCATACGCCCTGTTTGGCCAACCAAGCAACCTGGAAAGGCTAATCAGCGCTACAAAGAAGTCTCGCTTCCCATCGGTCAAAAGGGCCATGCTGCAAAAAGTGTCAAAACCAGAAATGCAGGACAGGCCCTGGAGAAATGGCAGCCTTGCTACGCTGATGGGCGGGATGTAAATTGCCAACAGCCACTCTGGAGAAGTGTAAGGTGTGTCCTGAAACATCGAAAAAACACAGCTCTAGGAGCATAGGGCACGTCCTCTCATGGGCGTATAAATTGGGAAAACTAAAAATCAGCAAGACACAGGCACCCCAAAGTTTAGGGCTGCTCTGTTGACAAGAACCTCCACTTCATGACACCTTAAATATCCCAGGAAAGAGAAAAATGGATAAAGAAGTTGTGGTCCTTATGTACAATGGAATATCACTCAGACATGAAATCAATGTCATAAGGCTAGTAGAAGCAAGATGAGTGGATTTAGGTACGACGATTCTAAGTGAAATAAGTCACACAGAAAAAGACACTTATCATAAGCTATCACTTATAGAGGGAATGTAAAAACCGCTACACTTGAACTGAATTACAAAACAGAACAGAGTCACACGTTTAGAAAACACACTATGGCTGCTTAACGGGAAAGGTGAGGTGGGGTGAGGCATAAAACAAGGGTTTCAAATTCGCTCAGATACCGTTCCATACACCCAATATGTAATAGACAAGACCTACTCCTTGCTCAGTGAACTGGACTCAACACCCCCTATTCACCGCACAAGAATATATGTGACTAGTAAGAATCTTAAAACCTATGTATTGATATCTGTCTGGAAGTGAGTCAAGTGGGTGTAAAGCCGCATAAACACAGCCGTGAAAAGCAGCTAAACCCCATTATAAAAATAAATTACTTTTAAAAACCCGTAAAACAAAGACAGTGAAAGCGAGAGAAATTATTACAAAATTCGTTCAGAGGCTCTGATGCAACCTGGATTGACCATATCTAGACCCACAGCTGGATGAGACATAAGGGTGGACACTCTTGGGGCTGAACGGTTGGGTGAGGTTGGGTGTGCAAACGCAGACCCTTTAAAGTAATACTGCCTGGTATCCATCCCATGGGTCCCAAATCTCCAGGTTCAAGGGCATCTTCCTACATCGAAAACATGCATGAGAAACCCAGAAGATGGTACACCGTGTGATTTTGAAAGGTTTCTAATACGCACCTCATTTCTCATCTCCTTGTGCTCGGGTTTGCCTTTCCAGCTACTTTACTAGCAATCTCCCTACTTGGAGAATCAGCACCTTTAAGCTCCTGTTCCCTACAGGTTGCAATTTGTCCTGAGGATGAACGGGAAGAGGGGAAACCAATGAGAGACTAGATCTTGGTGTTGGGACAGGCACAGGTCACTCTATTTTCCCATCGGGAAGAAGAATTAACCACAGGCTCAGCCTGCCGGCCAGAAGCTGAATAGGGCCTGAGGCAATCCCGCGCTTTTGCGGCCAGCTCCCAAAAAAGCCAGTTGAAAAATGGAGCTCAGGGACACTGCAATTCACAAACCCGCAGAGCTATAAATGATAACTCTCATCCACAGATATATTGAGGGAAGGCAACGAAGAGGATTTGAAAGCAAGGCAGGATTGCAGGAAACAGGTTTCAGGAGGTAGATTCGAATCGCCTTTAAAGCACATGAAAAGTGGTAAAACGTCGACAATGATGCCCTTGGCCAAACAGGGCGTATGCGTTTTTTCCTGAATATATTCAGGAAAAAACGCATACGCCCTGTTTGGCCAACCAAGCAACCTGGAAAGGCTAATCAGCGCTACAAAGAAGTCTCGCTTCCCATCGGTCAAAAGGGCCATGCTGCAAAAAGTGTCAAAACCAGAAATGCAGGACAGGCCCTGGAGAAATGGCAGCCTTGCTACGCTGATGGGCGGGATGTAAATTGCCAACAGCCACTCTGGAGAAGTGTAAGGTGTGTCCTGAAACATCGAAAAAACACAGCTCTAGGAGCATAGGGCACGTCCTCTCATGGGCGTATAAATTGGGAAAACTAAAAATCAGCAAGACACAGGCACCCCAAAGTTTAGGGCTGCTCTGTTGACAAGAACCTCCACTTCATGACACCTTAAATATCCCAGGAAAGAGAAAAATGGATAAAGAAGTTGTGGTCCTTATGTACAATGGAATATCACTCAGACATGAAATCAATGTCATAAGGCTAGTAGAAGCAAGATGAGTGGATTTAGGTACGACGATTCTAAGTGAAATAAGTCACACAGAAAAAGACACTTATCATAAGCTATCACTTATAGAGGGAATGTAAAAACCGCTACACTTGAACTGAATTACAAAACAGAACAGAGTCACACGTTTAGAAAACACACTATGGCTGCTTAACGGGAAAGGGGAGGTGGGGTGAGGCATAAAACAAGGGTTTCAAATTCGCTCAGATACCGTTCCATACACCCAATATGTAATAGACAAGACCTACTCCTTGCTCAGTGAACAGGACTCAACACCCCCTATTCACCGCACAAGAATATATGTGACTAGTAAGAATCTTAAAACCTATGTATTGATATCTGTCTGGAAGTGAGTCAAGTGGGTGTAAAGCCGCATAAACACAGCCGTGAAAAGCAGCTAAACCCCATTATAAAAATAAATTACTTTTAAAAACCCGTAAAACAAAGACAGTGAAAGAGAGAGAAATTCTTACAAAATTCGTTCAGAGGCTGTGATGCAACCTGGATTGACCATATCTAGACCCACAGCTGGATGAGACATAAGGGTGGACACTCTTGGGGCTGAAAGGTTGGGTGAGGTTGGGTGAGCAAACGCAGACCCTTTAAAGTAATACTGCCTGGTACCCATCCCATGGGTCCCAAATCTCCAGGTTCAAGGGCATCTTCCTACATCGAAAACATGCATGAGAAACCCAGAAGATGGTACACCGTGTGATTTTGAAAGGTTTCTAATACGCACCTCATTTCTCATCTCCTTGTGCTCGGGTTCACCTTTCCAGCTACTTTACTAGCAATCTCCCTACTTGGAGAATCAGCACCTTTAAGCTCCTGTTCCCTACAGGTTGCAATTTGTCCTGAGGATGAACGGGAAGAGGGGCAACCAATGAGAGACTAGATGTAGGTGTTGGGACAGGCACAGCTCACTCTATTTTCCCATCGGTAAGAAGAATTAACCACAGGCTCAGCCTGCCGCCCAGAAGCAGAATAGGGCCTGAGGCAATTCCGCGCTTTTGCGGCCAGCTCCCAAAAAAGCCAGTTGAAAAATGGAGCTCAGGGAAACTGCAATTCACAAACCCGCAGAGCTATAAATGATAACTCTCATCCACAGATATATTGAGGGAAGGCAACGAAGAGGATTTGAAAGCAAGGCAGAATTGCAGGAAACAGGTTTCAGGAGGTAGATTCAAATCGCCTTAAAAGCACATGAAAAGTGGTAAAACGTCGACAATAATGCCCTTTGCCAAGCAGGGCGTATGCGTTTTTTCCTGAATATATTCAGGAAAAAACGCATACGCCCTTTTTGGCCAACCAAGCAACCTGGAAAGGCTAATCAGCGCTACAAAGAAGTCTCGCTTCCCATCGGTCAAAAGGGCCATGCTGCAAAAAGTGTCAAAACCAGAAATGCAGGACAGGCCATGGAGAAATGGCAGCCTTGCTACGCTGATGGGCGGGATGTAAATTGCCAACAGCCACTCTGGAGAAGTGTAAGGTGTGTCCTGAAACATCGAAAAAACACAGCTTAGGGAGCATAGGGCACGTCCTCTCATGGGCGTATAGATTGGGATAACTAAAAATCAGCAAGACACAGGCACCCCAAAGTTTAGGGCTGCTCTGTTGACAATAACCTCCACTTCATGACACCTTAAATATCCCAGGAAAGAGAAAAATGGATAAAGAAGTTGTGGTCCTTATGTACAATGGAATATCACTCAGACATGAAATCAATGTCATAAGGCTAGTAGAAGCAAGATGAGTGGATTTAGGTACGACGATTCTAAGTGAAATAAGTCACACAGAAAAAGACACTTATCATAAGCTATCACTTATAGAGGGAATGTAAAAACCGCTACACTTGAACTGAATTACAAAACAGAACAGAGTCACACGTTTAGAAAACACACTATGGCTGCTTAACGGGAAAGGTGAGGTGGGGTGAGGCATAAAACAAGGGTTTCAAATTCGCTCAGATACCGTTCCATACACCCAATATGTAATAGACAAGACCTACGCCTTGCTCAGTGAACAGGACTCAACACCCCCTATTCACCGCACAAGAATATATGTGACTAGTAAGAATCTTAAAACCTATGTATTGATATCTGTCAGGAAGTGGGTCAAGTGGGTGTAAAGCTGCATAAACACAGCCGTGAAAAGCAGCTAAACCCCATTATAAAAATAAATTACTTTTAAAAACCCGTAAAACAAAGACAGTGAAAGAGAGAGAAATTCTTACAAAATTCGTTCAGAGGCTGTGATGCAACCTGGATTGACCATATCTAGACCCACAGCTGGATGAGACATAAGGGTGGACACTCTTGGGGCTGAAAGGTTGGGTGAGGTTGGGTGAGCAAACGCAGACCCTTTAAAGTAATACTGCCTGGTACCCATCCCATGGGTCCCAAATCTCCAGGTTCAAGGGCATCTTCCTACATCGAAAACATGCATGAGAAACCCAGAAGATGGTACACCGTGTGATTTTCAAAGGTTTCTAATACGCACCTCATTTCTCATCTCCTTGTGCTCGGGTTCGCCTTTCCAGCTATTTTACTAGAAATCTCCCTACTTGGAGAATCAGCACCTTTAAGCTCCTGTTCCCTACAGGTTGCAATTTGTCCTGAGGATGAACGGGAAGAGGGGCAACCAATGAGAGACTAGATATAGGTGTTGGGACAGGCACAGCTCACTCTATTTTCCCATCGGTAAGAAGAATTAACCACAGGCTCAGCCTGCTGCCCAGAAGCAGAATAGGGCCTGAGGCAATTCCGCACTTTTGCGGCCAGCTCCCAAAAAAGCCAGTTGAAAAATGGAGCTCAGGGACACTGCAATTCACAAACCCGCAGAGCTATAAATGATAACTCTCATCCACAGATATATTGAGGGAAGGCAACGAAGAGGATTTGAAAGCAAGGCAGAATTGCAGGAAACAGGTTTCAGGAGGTAGATTCAAATCGCCTTAAAAGCACATGAAAAGTGGTAAAACGTCGACAATAATGCCCTTGGCCAAACAGGGCGTATGCGTTTTTTCCTGAATATATTCAGGAAAAAACGCATACGCCCTGTTTGGCCAACCAAGCAACCTGGAAAGGCTAATCAGCGCTACAAAGAAGTCTCGTTTCCATCGGTCAAAAGGGCCATGCTGCAAAAAGTGTCAAAACCAGAAATGCAGGACAGGCCATGGAGAAATGGCAGCCTTGCTACGCTGATGGGCGGGATGTAAATTGCCAACAGCCACTCTGGAGAAGTGTACGGTGTGTCCTGAAACATCGAAAAAACACAGCTTAGGGAGCATAGGGCACGTCCTCTCATGGGCGTATAAATTGGGAAAACTAAAAATCAGCAAGACACAGGTACCCCAAAGTTTAGGGCTGCTCTGTTGACAAGAACCTCCACTTCATGACACCTTAAATATCCCAGGAAAGAGAAAAATGGATAAAGAAGTTGTGGTCCTTATGTACAATGGAATATCACTCAGACATGAAATCAATGTCATAACGCTAGTAGAAGCAAGATGAGTGGATTTAGGTACGATGATTCTAAGTGAAATAAGTCACACAGAAAAAGACACTTATCATAAGCTATCACTTAGAGAGGGAATGTAAAAACCGCTACACTTGAACTGAATTACAAAACAGAACAGAGTCACACGTTTAGAAAACACACTATGGCTGCTTAACGGGAAAGGTGAGGTGGGGTGAGGCATAAAACAAGGGTTTCAAATTCGCTCAGATACCGTTCCATACACCCAATATGTAATAGACAAGACCTACTCCTTGCTCAGTGAACTGGACTCAACACCCCCTATTCACCGCACAAGAATATATGTGACTAGTAAGAATCTTAAACCTATGTATTGATATCTGTCTGGAAGTGAGTCAAGTGGGTGTAAAGCTGCATAAACACAGCCGTGAAAAGCAGCTAAACCCCATTATAAAAATAAATTACTTTTAAAAACCCGTAAAACAAAGACAGTGAAAGCGAGAGAAATTATTACAAAATTCGTTCAGAGGCTCTGATGCAACCTGGATTGACCATATCTAGACCCACAGCTGGATGAGACATAAGGGTGGACACTCTTGGGCTGAACGGTTGGGTGAGGTTGGGTGAGCAAACGCAGACCCTTTAAAGTAATACTGCCTGGTATCCATCCATGGGTCCCAAATCTCCAGGTTCAAGGGCATCTTCCTACATCGAAAACATGCATGAGAAACCCAGAAGATGGTACACCGTGTGATTTTGAAAGGTTTCTAATACGCACCTCATTTCTCATCTCCTTGTGCTCGGTTTGCCTTTCCAGCTACTTTACTAGCAATCTCCCTACTTGGAGAATCAGCACCTTTAAGCTCCTGTTCCCTACAGGTTGCAATTTGTCCTGAGGATGAACGGGAAGAGGGGAAACCAATGAGAGACTAGATCTTGGTGTTGGGACAGGCACAGGTCACTCTATTTTCCCATCGGGAAGAAGAATTAACCACAGGCTCAGCCTGCCGGCCAGAAGCTGAATAGGGCCTGAGGCAATCCCGCGCTTTTGCGGCCAGCTCCCAAAAAAGCCAGTTGAAAAATGGAGCTCAGGGACACTGCAATTCACACACCCGCAGAGCTATAAATGATAACTCTCATCCACAGATATATTGAGGGAAGGCAACGAAGAGGATTTGAAAGCAAGGCAGGATTGCAGGAAACAGGTTTCAGGAGGTAGATTCGAATCGCCTTTAAAGCACATGAAAAGTGGTAAAACGTCGACAATGATGCCCTTGGCCAAACAGGGCGTATGCGTTTTTTCCTGAATATATTCAGGAAAAAACGCATACGCCCTTTTTGGCCAACCAAGCAACCTGGAAAGGCTAATCAGCGCTACAAAGAAGTCTCGTTTCCATCGGTCAAAAGGGCCATGCTGCAAAAAGTGTCAAAACCAGAAATGCAGGACAGGCCATGGAGAAATGGCAGCCTTGCTACGCTGATGGGCGGGATGTAAATTGCCAACAGCCACTCTGGAGAAGTGTAAGGTGTGTCCTGAAACATCGAAAAAACACAGCTTAGGGAGCATAGGGCACGTCCTCTCATGGGCGTATAGATTGGGATAACTAAAAATCAGCAAGACACAGGCACCCCAAAGTTTAGGGCTGCTCTGTTGACAAGAACCTCCACTTCATGACACCTTAAATATCCCAGGAAAGAGAAAAATGGATAAAGAAGTTGTGGTCCTTATGTACAATGGAATATCACTCAGACATGAAATCAATGTCATAAGGCTAGTAGAAGCAAGATGAGTGGATTTAGGTACGACGATTCTAAGTGAAATAAGTCACACAGAAAAAGACACTTATCATAAGCTATCACTTATAGAGGGAATGTAAAAACCGCTACACTTGAACTGAATTACAAAACAGAACAGAGTCACACGTTTAGAAAACACACTATGGCTGCTTAACGGGAAAGGTGAGGTGGGGTGAGGCATAAAACAAGGGTTTCAAATTCGCTCAGATACCGTTCCATACACCCAATATGTAATAGACAAGACCTACGCCTTGCTCAGTGAACAGGACTCAACACCCCCTATTCACCGCACAAGAATATATGTGACTAGTAAGAATCTTAAAACCTATGTATTGATATCTGTCAGGAAGTGGGTCAAGTGGGTGTAAAGCTGCATAAACACAGCCGTGAAAAGCAGCTAAACCCCATTATAAAAATAAATTACTTTTAAAAACCCGTAAAACAAAGACAGTGAAAGAGAGAGAAATTCTTACAAAATTCGTTCAGAGGCTGTGATGCAACCTGGATTGACCATATCTAGACCCACAGCTGGATGAGACATAAGGGTGGACACTCTTGGGGCTGAAAGGTTGGGTGAGGTTGGGTGAGCAAACGCAGACCCTTTAAAGTAATACTGCCTGGTACCCATCCCATGGGTCCCAAATCTCCAGGTTCAAGGGCATCTTCCTACATCGAAAACATGCATGAGAAACCCAGAAGATGGTACACCGTGTGATTTTCAAAGGTTTCTAATACGCACCTCATTTCTCATCTCCTTGTGCTCGGGTTCGCCTTTCCAGCTATTTTACAAGAAATCTCCCTACTTGGAGAATCAGCACCTTTAAGCTCCTGTTCCCTACAGGTTGCAATTTGTCCTGAGGATGAACGGGAAGAGGGGCAACCAATGAGAGACTAGATATAGGTGTTGGGACAGGCACAGCTCACTCTATTTTCCCATCGGTAAGAAGAATTAACCACAGGCTCAGCCTGCTGCCCAGAAGCAGAATAGGGCCTGAGGCAATTCCGCACTTTTGCGGCCAGCTCCCAAAAAAGCCAGTTGAAAAATGGAGCTCAGGGACACTGCAATTCACAAACCCGCAGAGCTATAAATGATAACTCTCATCCACAGATATATTGAGGGAAGGCAACGAAGAGGATTTGAAAGCAAGGCAGAATTGCAGGAAACAGGTTTCAGGAGGTAGATTCAAATCGCCTTAAAAGCACATGAAAAGTGGTAAAACGTCGACAATAATGCCCTTGGCCAAACAGGGCGTATGCGTTTTTT